>NW_006203479.1:1202234-1211547 GCF_000334495.1 Tupaia belangeri chinensis | reverse complement strand
GGATTTTGGCCTCGCGATCCCCCCCTGGGGGGGGGGGGGAGGGCGATTTCTCTCTCGCTCTCTCTGTCTCTCCAGAGATTGCACACAACCTACAGCAATTGCTTTTGTTTTTTGTTTTTTAAATGAATAAAGAGATGGTAGGTGCTGTCGAGAAAAGCAAAGCAAAACAGGAGAACGGGAAAATCGGGGTGGAAGTGGGGACTTGCTGTTTGAAGTAAAGTGGTCATGGAAGGCCTTCCTGCAAGGTCATTTTATGGAAGCCTAAAAGGGGCTGAGGGAGTTAGCCATGGTCCCACCAGAAGAGGAACATTCCAGGCTTTGGGGACAACCAGTACAAAGGCTCTGATGGGACTGTGTGGCGACATGTAAACCGCTGCATGACAAGCAGTGCGCCAGGCCAGAGGGGGCAATGGGAGAGGGAGCAGGGGAGCACCCCAGGCCCGAATTGTAAGGCTTTGCAGGACAGGCAGGGAGTTGGACTTCATCTGTGTGGGACCGGCTACCACTGGGGGGTTCTGAACAAAGATAAAACCCTATGGCTAGTTCCAACAGGGTTATTGCAAAGCCAGATAGAGCTCAGTCTTGGAACCGTAGGAGCTGCCACTGTTCTGTTCTTCTTCGGGCCTGTTTGCCACCATTTTAAGTAACATGTTACAGGAGAGTAGTTTGGTGTTGCTGGTTGCAGGCCATGCTGCCATTTGAATGTCAACCCTCCAATCGTCAGAGACTGAAGCTGGGCTGTTTGCAGAGACTTAGAACCACGGATGATAGGGAGAACGCCATCCAAGGTTGTGGGAAACCACTGAAGGGGTTTTGTTTTTGTTTTTGTTTTTGTTTTTCTAAATTTGCCAGAAGGTGTGCATGCTCTCCAGAGAGAGACAGAGACAGAGAGAGGAGAGCGAGAGAGTACCCCCCATTGCAGCTGGCAGGTGGCACAGTGGTCAAGGCACTGTGGTTTGGGTTCTAGACCTGATTTGGGTTCTAGACTATGGTTTGGGTTCTAGACCTGGTGGCTTTCTTTCTCACTTTCTCTTTCACTCTCCCTCTCTCTCTCTCTGGTCAAACTAAAAATAATAAAAATAACACATGAAATTAAATAATTCAAAAAACAAAAAGCATCCCCCATGGTGCATGGTCATGCCGTGATCTCTTATTCTCCTTTTGGGATTTTGGGCACACACACATATGCACCCCATGCATTTCTCAACCCACTAGATCCTGGACTGGGACTGTACAATTGGCTATGTGGAATCCAGCTGCCTTAACCACCAGGCCATAGCCTGTTTCCACTGAAGATTTTTTACCAGAGGAGAAACATGCTTTTAAAGGGATGATTTAGAATGATTCAAATGATAGTAATTCATCAAATGGAAGGGAGACAGGGCCAATTAAAAGTCTTGTGCACTAGTTCAGGTAGGAGCTAAACTTCTTAGTCCCCAAAATGAAGATGGTACAGCTAGTGGATACATTTTAAAGGAAGAATCTAAGGAACTTAAAGATTAATTGCATAAAGTCTAAGAGAGAAGAACAAGTCAAAGATGACCAATTTCCAAATTAAATTGTCAAAAAATGGAGATTGTTTCACCAAAAACTGGTGAAGTCAGAATATCTGGTTTGTTCTTCATTTTCCTTAAACTGTTAGATCTCATCCTATTTCTCATTTCTGGTTAATATGTCCTTCACCCTCTAGACTGGTCCCAGTCTGTGGCCTGTTAGTGACTGGGCCACACAGAGGGAGGTGAGTGGCAGGCAATCAAGCAAAGCTTCATCTGTATTTACAGCCACTCCCCATCGCTCATCTTACCTCCTGAGCTCCGCCTCCTGTCAAAGCAACAGAGGCATTAGACTCCCATAGGAATGCAAACTTTGTTGTGAACAGTGTGTGCAAGGGATCTAGAGTTTCTGCTCCTTATGAGAATCTAATGTTTGATTATCTGAGGTGGAGCTGAGGCAATGGTGCCAGCACTTGGGAACGACTGAAAATACAGTACTATAGTGAGTTGTGTACTTATTTCATATATTAATAATGAAATAATAATATTAGAAATAATATTTCTATTATGAATCAATGTAATAATAGAAATAAAGTACACAATAAATGGAATGTGCTTGAATCATCCCAAAATCAGCCCCTCGCAAATCCATGAAAAAATTGTCTTCCATGAAACCAGTCCCTGGTACCAGAAAGGTTGGGGACCCGTGCTCTTGATAACAACATTATTGACAGCTCATGAAAACTTCAATTTAAATGTTTTCTGAGGCAGCCATTAGAGCTTCCAATTTTAACTGTGTAACTGTTAGCTTTTTTTCTTCCTTACTTTTGGCTGTCATAGTGTGTTGAAAGGTGACCAGTCATGGCCTAGTTGGTAAAAGAACTGAATCTCACATGGCCAAATTCTGGACCCAGAGGCTTGAAAAACACAGTGGGCATGTGTGCTTGGTGACTAGGATTCCAGCAGGATGAAGAAATGGAAGAAAAGGATTGCTGTGTGACCATGCCTCATGGCAGGGGACTCAGGAGACCTGGGGGAGTTATTTCCCTATTTCTCTGTCTCTCTCTGACAAGTACACACACCCACTAGCAATAATTTTTTTAAAAAGAAAGAAAGTTGCTCAGTCTAGTTCTTTGAAATCCTATTGAATAAGCCTCATCTTTTCCCCACACACAACATTTATCATGTTTCCCACATAAATAATACCCTGAATTGACCAAACTGTCCTTCAGCATGGTGACAGGGGCTCAAATCCCATCACTAGGCCTTGAAATAGACCAAGTATCTTCAATATCCTTAAGGGAAGGAGCTGGAGAGAAGACCCGTGCGATAGGCTTACAGGAACCATGGAGCAGATGTGCCTGGGTAAAAGTCTTATCAAAGGCACAAACTGAAAGAGCCCAGACCTCACAAAACACCTGCTACATACAAGCCAGTGCACTTGACACTATAAATCAAATCAAATACCTGTGGAACTGTGTCTGCTGGCCTGAAATTGCTGTGTGCTCTTAGTTTTGAGATGATTTCGACTTGCAAGTTCAGAAAGCATCCACTAAAGTGGCTAAGAGTCCACAAGAGACTGAAAGGTAGGTCTGGAATGCACGCCGCCACCAGTTCTACCCTCTGACAGTTTAAGAGGTGAGCTTTCACCTAGGTGTCTGCAAAAGACTACATGGATTTTGTTCAGGATCTTGCCTGCTGGTTTTGTGTTTTTGTTTCTGTTTTTTGAGAGGTTTTTGCTATAGGGCGCATGCGCTCACCAGACAGACAGAGAGAGACACAGAGATAGAAAGCGAGAAATCACCCCCCAGGGGAAATGGCCACGCTGCAATCCCTTCTTCTCCACTCTCCTCTTGGGATCTTGGGCACGCACGCACACGTGCCCGGCATGAGTTTAAGCCACCAGGTCTGGGACGCGAACCGCAGTCGACTACGTGGGAGTCCAGCGACATAGCCATTATGCTAACTGCTGGTCCCCTCACCTGCTAGCTTTAATGACCTCTGAACCCTGAGATCCTAACAGTTCACTCTTAAGAGGTTAATGATGATTCCCCAATTCTAGAAGAAGAAGGAAAAAAAGTCATACATCAGATACAAAACAAGAAATAGGTAGCATGTATCTTCATGAATTTAGACTAATGTTGGTAAAAAACCTGCTTTTCAAATTGAGAATATCATTCCTTGTAATTTACTCCTATTCCACAACCTTACTTTTAAATATAAACTGTAACACACACACACACACACACAACTAATCTTTGCTATAAAAGGAAATAGCAAGGTGTCTATATGGTCTGATGGTTAAGGGAGCCGGATCCCACATGGCCAATCATGGTTCAAGTCCCAGTCCCAGTGATGCAGGATGTTGGGGTGATCAGGCCAGATTCAGAACCACAAGAGGACCAGGTTCTTCTCTCAAACTCACAAAGATTGAGAGAGGCAGACACAGAGACAGGATAGTAAAGCAGAGTTTATTAAGAGAGGAGAGGAGAAACAGAGATCCTAAGCAGGGGGGAGTCCCAGCAATGGGTGGCCTACGAGGAGTTGGGGCAAGGAGCTTTTATCCCAGCAAGGAAGGACTTGTGCATGCATTTCCCTTGTAGGGGCTACATGTCACACAGTTCATGTTATCCTTCTCCTATTTGGGAGTGGGCTCTCAAAACACAAGACTTTAGATGTTCAGCCCTCAATTAATTAGCATTCAGCAGATCTTTGTCTGGGATCTGTGACCCATTAAGACTCTAGGTTTTATCATGTCTTCTACAAGTCTAAGACGAAGCTTTGTTCTTTGATGTGTTTTTCTCGTGTGCTTCTAAAACATATTGACTCCTTATCTCACAGGTGCAAGCCTGCACGTCATACTCCCATTTCTCAAATGATAGCTCATGGCAGGCTATTGCTCTAGGTCCTTTGCACTCTTACTCTCCAGATCAAGAGAGACTACACTCTTTGTTTAGATGTAGCAGTAACAGGAAAAAAATGTTAGTTTTCATTGTCATTTTCTCAAGCAAGCTGTAAGCAGCTCTATGTGAACAAGAAATGAAAGCTAATGATTGATTTTAGTAAGAGCAGTGAATCATTTCTATTATAAAGCTTGACCAGAATGACTCCATCTTGCAAGCTGGCTCTATCCTTTACATCTGTGCCCTAACTATCTATGTGTGTGCCTATCTCCTACCTTACCAGAAGTCTGATAAACACACTGGGCATTCCCAAAACCCTATCGGAGTGAAGAAAAGAAGAAGGGAGGGCCAACAGGTGCCATGGAGGTTAAGTGCTAGATCCCACATGACTAACCATGCACTGCAAGTCCCAGTCCCAGCTGCTTAAACTCACACCAGGTGCATGTGCGTGTGTGCCCAAAATCCTGAGAAGAGAATAGAGGAGAAGGGATTGCGGTGTGGCCATCCCCCTGGGTAGTGATTTCTTGCTTTGTGTCTCTTTGTCTCTCCAGTGAGTGCACACACCCTATAGCAAAAATATCTCTGAGAGATGAGAGAGAGAGAGAGAGAAAGGATTGCATCATGACCACACCCCACTGAGGGGTGCTTTCTTCCTCTCCCTGCCTCTCTTCCTCTCTCTCTGTCCCTACCTGGTGAGCACATGCAACTTCTGGCAATTAAAAAAAAAAAGGAAGCAAATAGCACAGAATAGGTGTACATGTCACACTGAACACCGACACAACATAAGAAGTTCAAGGTAGTTTGTGGAGGCATATGTCTCTGAATTGCATTAATCAAAAACACAAAAAGCTGGCTCTAGGGCATAGCAGTAAAACACTGTTCAAGAGAAGCAGGATGGGGAACCAGCAGTTGATGTAATGGCTATGTTGCTGGACTCCCACGTAGTTGACCGCGGTTCGCGTCCCAGACCCGGTGGCTTAAAACTCACGTCGGGCGTGTGTGCGTGAGTGCCCAAGATCCCGAAAGGAGAATGGGGAAGGGATTGCGGCGTGCCCACCCTCCCTGGGGGGTGATTTCTCACTTTCTGTCTCTATGTCTCTCTCTGTCTGGCGAGCGCACGTGCCCTATAGCGAAAACCTCGCCAAAAAAAAAAAAAAGTAAAAAAAATAAAAAAAAAAAAAAAGAGAGAGAGAGAGAGAAGCAGGATGTACGTGGCAAGCGTGGTTTGAAACCTGCATGTACACTGGTTCTATGGGCCAGTGGAATGAAGGAAGGGGCCTGCAGCATGACCAGGCCCTGTACATGGTGTTCACCTCCCTCTCGATCTCTCTGCACTCACATGGATAAAGAACTAAAAAAGTTTTAATATAAAATAAAATACATGGCATACGTCCTTAGCTGGGATTATTTCATAGCAGGAAGGTTAAACCCATTCTCATCTGAAGAATTAAGTTGCTAATTTCTGTTCCAATTCAGGTCCTCCGCCAGCCACTGTTTGCATTCTCCTGGGTACAGCAACCACAGGGAGGAGGGTGAGTGGACCAGGGGCCACCAACCACAGTGACAGGCACAATAGACAAGATCCATTGCTTCTCATAGTTCTGTAGATTTGGGATCATTGCTATTGGCTGAACAGATGAAAACATATCAAAACCTGGGGCCAGCAGGTGGTGTGGTGGTTAAGGGCGCTGGACTCCCACATGGCTGACCACAGTTTGAGTCCCAAACCTGGCGGCTTGCTTTCTCACTCTCTCTCTCTCTCTCTCTCTCTCTCTCTCTCTCTCTCTCTCTCTCTCTGTCTCCCACTCTGTCCTTCTTGGTCAAATTTAAAATAAATAAATAAATAAATAAAGTCAAATAAAATAAATCTTTTGGGGGGGCGGGGGGAAGGTTTTTGCTATAGGGCGTGTGCACTCGCCAGAAGGACAGAGATAGACAGAAAGACAGAAAGTGAGAAATCACCCTCTGGGGGGATGACTACACCGCAATCCCTTCTCCTTCATTCTCCTCTCGGGATCTTGGGCACACATACCCGGCATGAGTTTAAGCCGCCGGGTCCAGGACTTGAACTGCGGTCGACTATGTGGGAGTCCAGCAACATAGCCATTATGCTAACTGCTGGTCTCAAATAATTCTTTTTAAAAAAATAATAAAACCAAAGACTCTGGAAAGTTAAGCAATTTGGCCAAGTTCATATCATTAGTAAGTGACCAAAACACTTCTTTGATACAGAAATTACAAGAGGCAAATACAAAAATTATAAAAGCTGAATACAGGTGATAATATGCATTTTAGTGGTTTAGAAAATGTAAACGAGGGGCCAGGAGGTGGTGTGGAGGTTAAAGGGCTGGATCCCACATGAACAACTACATAGTTCAAGTTCCGGACCTGGGAATTGGAAGTCACGCAGGGCGCATATGTGTGCGTGCCCCAAACCCAAGAGAATGGAGGAGAAGAGAATGTAGTACGGCCATGCCCCTTGGGGGTGATTGCTCATGTTCTCTCTCTCTCTCTCTCTCTCTCCTCTCTTGTCTTTCTGTGGTGAGCACATGTACCCTATAGCAAAACTAAAGGAAAAATTAAAAAGAAAATATAAACAAATTCAGAGGAATACCCTGTCAGACAGATTAGCTCGGCCAGAGACTGCTGGAATACCAGCTGACCTGCTCCTGCATTCGTTCTCTGGTGGCCAGCCCCCTTTCTGGTCTTCATCCCCTCTCCTGGAGTTGTCCAATGGAAACACTGGGAAAAAACAACCCTACTGAGTCTATTTGCATAACAACAGAGTCCATGTGCATGATATTCTAGTACCAGAACCCATGTGCATGATGATATTCTTGTACCAGAACTGCCTTTTCCTCGCGGTTGCTAATAGATAAGCATGAGCACCTGGTAGCTGCTGCCTGAACCAGGCACTAAATCTTCCAAGCTTCACTCTTTTCTGCTCTCACCCCTCCCACATATCTTCCACATAATCCTACCAAATTTCAAGAGCTCTTCAGAAAGTTCATGAAAAATGTGTTATAAAAAACTACGCATAGATTTCCTTTTTTTTTTTTTTTTTGCACCGAAATAAACCCACACTTTAATTCCATTTTTCCACGGACTCTTTGAAGCCCCCTTGAACTGCTCAAGTCAGGTTGCCCCATGATTGCACTTTTCCCTCAGTATTTCTATAGCCTGCCGCCCTGTGACCTAGCACCTTAGCTGAGCTCTCTTCCGGAGGAGCACGAAGGCAGCCTATACCGAGAAGCAGCATGTGAGCCAAGGAGGTAGCGTTTTTTTGTTTGTTTGTTTGTTTGTTTGTTTTGGAGAGATTTTCACTGTAGGGCACGTGCGCTCGCCAGACAGACAGAGAGAGACATAGAGACAGAAAGCGAGAAATCACCCCCCAGGGGGGATGGTCACGCCGCAATCCCTTCTCTTCCATTTTCCTCTTGGGATCTTGGGCACGCCTGCACACGCGCCCGGCTTGAGTTTTTTAAGCCACCGGGTCCGGGACACGAACCGCGGTTGACTACGTGGGAGTCCAGCGACATAGCCATTACGCTAACTGCTGGTTCCCGGAGGTAGCAGGTAGCGTTTTGACAAGCTATGCGCAAGGCCCAGCAGGTGGTGTGGAGGTTAAGGCAGCTGGGTCCCACATGGCCATGAGATTTGTGCCCTGGGCTTGGTGGCTTAAAAATGACATCATGTGCATATATGCCCCAAATCCCCAGAAGAGAATAGAGGAGAGAAGGGATTGCAGAGTGGCTGTCGACTCCCTCCCCTAAGGGGTGGGGGTGGGGGGGCAAGGGTCAGTGATTTCTCACTTTCTCTATCTCTGTCTCTCTCTGTAAGCACATACACCCTATGACAAACACAATGTGCAAAAAGGAAAAGTATAATTGACAATCACCTGATTGGGAACAAGGCTACTTGGCTTAAAAACATAGTTCTTATAGAGATGGAAGATAAGGGGCCAGCAGGTGATGTGGTGGTTAAGGCACTGGACTTCACATGGCCAACTGTGATTCGAGTCCCAGACCTGGAGACTTGCTTTCCCCTCCCCACCCATCTCTCTCTGGTTTAATTAAAATATATAAATAATTATCACAAATAAAATTAAATAAATAAATAATGAGGGAAAAAATCAGGCCAGCAGGTGGCATGGTGGTTAAGGCACTGGACTCCCACATTAGCTGACTGTAGTTCCAGTCACAGACTTGATGGCTTGCTTTCTCACTTTTCCTCTCTCGCTCTCTCTTTCTGGTCAAATTAAATAATAATAAATAAATAAACAAAATTGAATAAATAATTCTTAAAGAAAAAAAGAAGAAAGGAAGAATAGGTGTGTTGATGCAATGATTTCATTATATAATTTTTTCTAATTTCCATAGGGGACATGTGCTTGCCATAGAGAGAGGAAGAAAGAAACACCCCCTGGGCCTAGTCATGTCCCTTCTCTCCCCATCTCTCCCTTCTTTCAGGATTTTGGCTATACATGCTCACATGCCAGGCATGTTTTTCAAACTGCTGGGTCCTGGACTCAAACCATGTGATCAGTCATTTGAGATCCAACTCCCTTAACCACCAGACCATAGGCTGGTCTTTCATTTTATATTTTGAGAACTCATTATACACACACACTAGACATTGCAACACATACAAACAGTAAGACTCTCAAAGCTATTACACATGTCATGTGTGTGCATAACTACAATGAAAGGCAAAGCATGATATGTTTCATGAAAGAGACACAGCATAGCATACAGTTCCAAAGAAGGGAGAGAGAATACTATTCGAGATGTCCCTGCACTAAAACACAGCCAGAGCCACCATTTAAAATGACATGTGAAAAATATTTAAAAATCAATTAGTCTATTTTGAGAATTCAGACAAAGGCAAGATTATTTCTCACCACGGTGAGAAAATATC
>NW_006203479.1:1198302-1202203 GCF_000334495.1 Tupaia belangeri chinensis | reverse complement strand
AAGAGTGTCAAAACTAGGCCTTCCAAGGGGTGTGTAAGACCCACAGGAGCAGAGAAAGAAAGACTGTCAGAGGGCGAAAGCCTGTGCGTATTGCAGAGAGACCGAGTCTGGCTGGATCATATGGCCCATGGAGAGCATGACAAGATGACAGAACTAGAAACATTAAACCCAACCACCTACTAACGCTGGTGTTTCATCCCATGTACAATCCATTCCATTTTCGAATAGCTGCAAGTATTAGAAATGTGATGGTGTTTACCATCTGCTGGGGAAGACAGACCATTTAACAGGCGATGCCAATAAACTGTGGCAAGTGCTGCCGCCATAGAAATGCAAGGTGACTGGCAGCCAGAAGGGCTAGGAGAAGCTCCCTAGAGAGCAGGATTGCAAGATCGCTGTGGGTGGTCATTGCGAGTCAGCCAGGCAAAGCATAGGGCTGTTCGGACCAGGTAGCAAGCATAGGGGAAGACCTGAAGCCACAGGGCGAGATTGTTCCAGGGACTGAACAAAACCAAGCTGGGTGGGTGCTCAGAGTAAAAGGCAGGTGGTGTAGTGGTTAAGGATGCTGGACTCCCACATGGCCAACCATGGTTCAAGTCCTGGACCTAGTGGCTTGCTTTCTCACTTTCTCTCTGTCTCTCTTTCTCAATCTGTCCCTCTCTGGTCAACTTAAAATAAAGTTAAGTAAAATCTTTTTTTTTTTTTAAAAAAAAAAAAAAGGAAAGTGCTGAGAGCAGGAGAGGAAGAGGTCCAGAGCAGGCCTTGCAAGGCTTCATACGCCATGGCAGAGACATATTTTTAAGGAGTAACATTCCACAAATCACTTGGAACCCATTGTAGGGTGGGTCTACAGTTGTGAGCTCACCATATTCCTGTTTTAGAGAATCATTCTCACAGGCTGGTTCCATAGCCTCTACGAGAACCAGATCCCACAGAGCAAACAGGTTTGAATCTCTGCCCCAGAAGCTTGAAGGATACACAAGGGGGGGGGGGGGGGTGCGTGTGTGTGTGTGTACACAAAGTCCCAACAGGATAGAGAAATAGAGAAGAAAGGATTGTGGTGTGACCACATGCCACTGGGGCCAGGGGGCAGCATGGGGAGAAGGGTGCGTTCTCTTGCTCTCTCTGGTGAGTGTATGCACCCTCCAACAAAAAAAATTTTTTTAAATATATGTATGAAGGGAATCAGTAGTTAGAGTAATGACTATGTCGCTGGACTCCCACGTAGTCGACAGTGGTCCGCGTCCCGGACCCAGTGGCTTAAACTCACACCGGGTGCGTGTGTGTGCGTGCCCAAGATCCCAAGAGGAGAATGGAGGAGAAGGGATTGCGGCATGACCATCCCCCCTGGGGGGTGATTTCTCGCTTTCTGTCTCTATGTCTCTGTCTGTCTGGCGAGCACACACATCCTATAGCAAACACCTCTCAAAAAAAAAAAAAACCAGTGACTATAAATATATGTATGAATATAGCCAAAATCCAAGGTGAAAGGCCTAACCTAACCAGTCTACACAAGGTTGAGGCCCTTTTCCCCTCATGCCCCATTCCCCTGACATGGCTCAATTCCTCCTCACAGCGCACGCCACCTTCTCACACACCGAACCCTCCCTGAACTCACGGCCTTTCTCCTTCCACCGCAGGGTGTGCGAGCTGAGGGCAGGGCCTTCCCATGTTCCATGTCTGGCCTGTGAGGGTCACTGAATAACTTGTTCAACATCACGATTGATTGAACAACAGCATGGTGGCCATTGTGGTGAGGTCAAGAAGAAACACAAGCATGTCTTTTTTTTTTTTTTTTTTTTTGGAGAGGTTTTTGCTATAGGGCGCTTGCGCTCGCCAGACAGACAGAGATAGACAGAGAGACAGAAAGCGAGAAATTACCCCCAGGGGAGACGGTCACGCCGCAATCCCTTCTCCTCCATTCTCCTCTATTCTCCTCTCGGGATCTTGGGCACGCACGCACATGTGCCCGGCGTGAGTTTTAAGCCACCGGGTCTGGGACGTGAAACATGGTCGATTACATGGGAGTCCAGCGACATAGCCATTACGCTAACTGCTGGTCCCCCTCACAAGCGTGTCTTTACCAGCACTGGCTTAGCTGCACAAAGGGAAGATGCAACCCTTGGCAGAGTTTTGAGGTAGAATGTCTGGCGGAACGGTGGACTCAGGGAAACTAGCCTGCATGTGGAGTGAAAGATATTTGCTTTTAGAAACTTCATATTAGAGATGAAAGTAAGATATCCAGGTGGGTATACTCAGAGGGACATTAAAAATGTAAAACCTGGGCTTGGGCAAAACATTGAGAATTGGAGTCTCGAGATAACAGGCTAAAAGTTTCCGTTCTCAGCACAAAAAAATGCTAAGTATGTGTAGTGATGGATATGTTCATTAGCTTAATGTAATCCTTTCACAATATACACATAGATCAAAACCTCACACTGTACACTACATATGTGTGTATATAGACAAGATTTATCAGTTATACTTTAATAAAGCTGGAAGGAGGAGAAAAGAGTCTTAAAATGAAAGGGGGAAATCTGGGAGAAGAAGACGTAATGGTTACATCACTGGTCTATCACATTGTCGACTGTGGTTCAAGTCCTGGAACCAGCAACTTGAAACTCATAAGGGGTGCATGTACATGCATGGCCAAAATCCCAAGAGGAGAATGGAGGGAAAAGGATTGTGGCATGGCCATGTGACTTCTTGCTTTCTATCTCTCTGGTGAGTGTGCGTGCCCTATAGTGTCTCTCTAAAAAAAAAAAAAAAAGTAAAGAGAAGTGAAAAGAAAAGATGGGAAGTTCAATGAGCAATGAAAGGGTGAATAACCAAGTAATATAATCTAGAGAGCCTTCAAGGATAGTTAATCTAATGACTTCGTATTGGCTAAAATAACATTACGACTTCATCTGTCAAAATTTAAAAAAAAAACCTCATAAGAAAAATCACCATTACATTAAGTAATCAGTATCAGAGTACTTATAAAAAGCATACCATCTACACACTAGAAATTCAAAAATGTGTTTTCTCCTGTGGATAACGACCAGCACCAGAGCCCCCTACTGGTGGTTCTTCATGAAACAGGCCTGCCCAGGACACCTGACTGGATCCACCCCTTGACGACAGGGTAGAAGGACTCATCTTTTCATTATTCTGTCCTTGTCCTTAGGGAACATTCTTTCCCTTCTTCATACCCTTCCTACCCCCAAATGGCTAAAATACACAGATAATAGTAATGCTGGCAAAAGCCAGCTAACAGGTGCAAATGTTTGATCAAACCTGAAGGTTATTTTATTCAAATTTTCAGCAAAATGGCTATATAAATTACTTTAATTGCTATGTGATATATTTGCCTGTTTGAATTTCAATCTAAATCAGCTAATAGAAAATTTAATAGGAAATAAGTAGAAATGCTACTAATGTTGTGTCTATTTATAAAAGACTAAGAATATTAATGTTCAAGCTCTACCACAATGGCTAATTAGATGCTTTTCAATAAACCAATTAAAATTTCAGTTACGATCTGAATTCATAGAACAGTTAACCTGATATTGAGCTAATGCTTCCTAGTACATAATATACCAAAAGGTAACCAGGCCAGAAACCCCAGAGTGATCTTGGTCAAAATAGGCATTCCAATCCAGCACACAACACACAAGAAAAGGGCATTCTTACGACATGTTCAGTGTCACATTTAAAATTTTGTCTTCATAAGACATTGACTACAATTACAGAAAAACATCCTATGTGGTCTCATTGTTTTCTTCCCTCATTAGAATAATATAAAACCGTGGCCAGCAGGTAGCGTGGTGGTTAAGGGTGCTGGACTCCCACAGAGCTGACTGCAGTTTGAGTCCCAGACCTGGCAGCTTGTTTTCTCACTTTCCCTCTCTCTCTCTCA
>NW_006203479.1:1152318-1198271 GCF_000334495.1 Tupaia belangeri chinensis | reverse complement strand
CTTCTCTGACTTAATTAAAATAAATAGTTAAATAAAATAATCATTAAACAAAGAATAATATAAAACATATTGTACATTTTTTTAATTCTAGAAAAGAAAATTCAAGTAATTCAACCGTTTACCATCAGTTTTGAAGACTAATTGTTAAATAAGACTTAAATATTCAGACTCTAAAGAAGTATCTGAACTTCTAGAGAGAGTTTTAGCAAATGCCAAACATGGGACCAGCAGTTAGCGTAATGGCTATAGCGTAAAGACAATGCTGGCAATTCTATCGAAAGTCACCAGAGACAGAGATACAAAGACGGAGAGAGGGAGAGCACGCCCCACAATGGGGTGCAGTCACACGGCAGTCCCTCTCCACCTCGCCATCCTTTCAGCATTCGGGGCATGCATGCATACGTGTCCAGTGTGTTTTCCAAGTCACCAGGGCCGGGATTCGAACTACGCTCAGCCAAGTAGACTCACTCCTTTAACCACTGAGCCATAGGGCCAACCCATGCAACACTATTACTCTATACACTTCTCTGTCTAAAGTAATGCAAGAATTAATTAAAGACAGGTACGATAAAAGTGCAAAATATGGTAAAAGCTAATGTTTACTTTTCAAACCAATTCTAAAAGATTTTTCTTAAAAGAAATGTACGGATGAAAACATATGCATTAGTCAATTTTGTGCCATCTTGTGAAACTGCAGGATAAAGTGGGAAAGAAAAAAACCAACAATTTAAGACATTTGGATTTCAGACATATGACTCATTTCCAAAGAAGTATAAATTGAATTCCATATTGTATTTAAAAGCAAATTTTTAAATATGCACCATGTCTGCATGATTAAAATTGTGCTTCTGATTATGCATTGGAATATATTTTAGTTTAAATATCTCTAGAGCTTTAAGAACTAAAAGAGCGGCTTTCACATTAGAAAAAGATCACATCAAAGGAAGTTGAAAACCAGTGAGACAAGACTGTTTATAGAAATTACCAAACTAAAATTACAGATCTTTAAGGAGACGGGAAAAGATATTTTATTTTGTCTAAAGTGAAGAAAAGGGGGTCAGTAGGTGGCACGGAAGTTAAGGTAGCTGGATTCCACTTGGTCAAATTTGCAGTTCAAATCTCGGACCCAGGGGCTTGAAAAAAATCACACCATGCACATGTTTGAGCCTAAAATCCTGAGAGGAGAATGGAGGATAAGGGATTGCTGCCTGGCCACCCACCCCTGCGGGGTGATTTCTCATTTTCCTTCTCCCTCTCTCTCTCTGGCGAGTGCATGTGCCATATAACAAACACAAAAAATAAAATATGAAATTAAATAAAATTTTAAAAAGAAGAAAAGAGGGCCCAGCAACTGGCATGGTGGTTAAGGCGCTGGACTCCCACATGACCAGCCACGATTTGAGTCCCAGACCTGGCGGTTTGCTTTCTTACTTTCTCTCTGTCTCTCTCTGTCTCTCTCTCGGGCACACATGCCCAAAAGCAAAATTTTAAATGATAATAATAATAAATAAGATTAAATAATTATTAAAAAGAGGAAAAGAAACACTGCTAACTTGAAAGAGATTTTTGCTTTTTTAAAGGTTTTACCCACTAAAAATGTGTTTCTTGTTCAAATTAAAATAGAAATGGAGAAAGAGACAGAAGCATTTGCTGGCCACACAAGCACTTGTTAGCTAAAGTACTCTAGTGACAAAGGGCCACGCCCAGAGTTCCTTCTGCCCCTTTCGCCAAATGCTCCTTGGGAAGAGAGAACTTCTACCTTCCTCTATGTATTTGACTCCTTGCTGTTTTTTGTAAAGCCAGATGGTGGCGCTGTGGTATCATTTGTTGAGATTTTAGCTGTAACTTGTTTTCCGTGGCGATAGCGTTTTATGAAAAGACTCACGCTCTCTTTTGAAAACGAAATTATTCTAAGCAGACTTCTTTCTTCTCCTTAGTGATAGGTGAGCCCACCATTTAAGTGTTTTAGATATTTTCATGTTTATTCTCTTTACAAGGATGTACCCAAACTTGTAACTAAAGGTGATTTACAGTGTATTTTCCACAGGGTTGGGAGTAGATGGTAGGGTTTCTGTGTCATTGCTGTCTCCTTGTTCATGAAAATAATAAAACGAAGAGGGCATATGTGTTTACATTATTTTCATATATTCATAATTTTGAAATAAAGACTGACTCCTCCAAACCCAAACCCCATTCCGTTTTTCAGAAAAACAACATCAACAAACCTTCATCAGCAAAAGTAAACTCAATTTTAATCCCACTTCTCTCTCAACCCTTTCAGTGAGAACGTTTGTTCCAACTAAAAGTGATGTTACAAGGTTAGTGACACACACATCCTGCTAATGTTCCCAGCACCTGGCCCATCTCATGTGTTCTGCTGATCTCATTAAGCCACTTCTGAGAAGTCTGGGTTTAACCTGGCTTACACCCCAAAGATGAAACTGAATTGGGTGATTGTGAAGTGGGCCATTTTTTTCCTCATACATTGCTATCCATATTCTTTTTCTCTCTTTGGCTGACCTAGGACAAAAATCGTATTGCCTAAGAGCACCCTTCATTTAATTCTGAATAAAATCAATATCAGGACAATGTAAATTAATGCAACTATTAAAACACCAGGTCCAAGGATAATAGATACATGGTGGATGAACAAAGCAGCCCAGGAGGAAAGACACATCAGAAGGGGCCATGCATGACTTCAGCATCTATACAGGGGCATTTGTGACCCAAGACACACACGTCCTTAATTTCATCTTTTTTTTAATTACTTATTTAATTTTATTTATCATTATTAGGATTATTATTTTTAATTTGCTACAGGACACATGCACTTACCAGAGACAGAGAAAGGGAGAAGGCGAGTAAACAAGCCACCAAGGTCTGGGACTCGAACCGTGGTCAGCCATGTGGGAGTCCAGCACCTTAACCACCACTCCACCCGCTGGGTCCTCATCTGGGTTATTTTGATGGATGGAGAAAGAGAGAAATTTTCATGATAGTTTACGAGTGACTCCATTGAAGGTCCCCCTGTTCCTCTGTCTACTGCCATGCCTACTGCTCTAGGTAGACCCTTCAAAGCCTTGGACTTCAGGTCATTGATTCTTTAGAGCCCCTGCTCGCCACACCCCTTCCCTCACCACATCTTCCAGGTAAATTGCGAAGCAGTATATACATATGCAATCTAGCTGGTCTTCAGGGACACATTTTTAAACTATTTATTCAGTGAAAACTCCCAATAGGTCCTTATGCCAATTCTCACTACACCAAACAAAACAATGTCTCTCTTAAACATGAATTTATTTTATAACTCAAAATCTATGAAATTTCTTTAACAAAAGATAGTAAATTGGGAAAATGAATATTCTAGACCAAAGACTGAGCATTTGCCCTATTCTGGTGTTTTGATGGGTCTATATGCAAAAGCTGTATGAGGAATTGGAGGCAAGTTATTTCTTTTTTTTTTTTTCTTTCTAATTGCCGATACACGCTCACCAGAGAGAGGCAGAGAGAGAAAAGAGCATCCAAGGGGGTGTGGTTACACCTTCCCTTCAGGATTTGGAGCATGCACATGTACCAGCATGTTTTTCAAGCCCCAAGGCTGGGATTATAAGGACAGTTGGCCCTGTGTGATCCAGCTCCCTTAAAGGCTAGGCTATGGGGCCAGCCTCAGATGCAGGACATTTCTAGCCTGCTTTGAATACCCTACTTCCTTAGGAGACAAAACAAAAAGAAAAACATGCATGGAGTAACTGGATTCTAATAACATGCATAGAAACATGGATCTATAATACACTTTAAAAATCATTTTTCTAGAGAAGGAGACCCTATTGTTTGATTCCAAGTGGATGAACATAGAAGACTTAATGTTGACCAAAGAGAGCCAGACTTTGAAAGATACACACGGTATATCCCCACTCAATTTGTACTGAATGTGTACACTCTATGGCAGAAAGTGAGAGATCTGAAGATACGACAGTAGGGAGGATAACTGTAGATACTGGACACTGAAAAGGAGGGGTGTGGGTGGTAGATGATGCATGCGAGATGCAAAGAGAGGAAACATTCAACAGACAAATCATTGTTCTAGAACAATGCCCTGAATTTTTTCCCCTCTAACTCCAGTCCATTTTTTAAAAGAATTTTTTAAAGAATTATTTTATTTTATTATTATTGTTATTATTTAATTTGTTATAGGGCACATGCATTCACCAGAGAGAGAGGGAAAGTGAGAAAGCAAAGCCGTCAGATCAGGACTCAAACTGCAGTCGGCCATGTGGGAGTACAGAGCCGTTAACCACCAAGCCCCTGCTGGCCCTAATCTGGTTCGCTTTGTTGAGCAATTTCCAATTTCTCCTATGTCAAATGAAAAGTATTCCCCAACTTGGTTCCGTGGGAATTCCTCTGTAACTGATGGCTGTCTGTAGTTTAACATGCCTTCTCTTTCTGTTAAAGAGCATCCAAGGGGGTGTGGTTACACCTTCCCTTCAGGATTTGGAGCATGCACATGTACCAGCATGTTTTTCAAGCCCCAAGGCTGGGATTATAAGGACAGTTGGCCCTGTGTGATCCAGCTCCCTTAAAGGCTAGGCTATGGGGCCAGCCTCAGATGCAGGACATTTCTAGCCTGCTTTGAATACCCTACTTCCTTAGGAGACAAAACAAAAAGAAAAACATGCATGGAGTAACTGGATTCTAATAACATGCATAGAAACATGGATCTATAATACACTTTAAAAATCATTTTTCTAGAGAAGGAGACCCTATTGTTTGATTCCAAGTGGATGAACATAGAAGACTTAATGTTGACCAAAGAGAGCCAGACTTTGAAAGATACACACGGTATATCCCCACTCAATTTGTACTGAATGTGTACACTCTATGGCAGAAAGTGAGAGATCTGAAGATACGACAGTAGGGAGGATAACTGTAGATACTGGACACTGAAAAGGAGGGGTGTGGGTGGTAGATGATGCATGCGAGATGCAAAGAGAGGAAACATTCAACAGACAAATCATTGTTCTAGAACAATGCCCTGAATTTTTTCCCCTCTAACTCCAGTCCATTTTTTAAAAGAATTTTTTAAAGAATTATTTTATTTTATTATTATTGTTATTATTTAATTTGTTATAGGGCACATGCATTCACCAGAGAGAGAGGGAAAGTGAGAAAGCAAAGCCGTCAGATCAGGACTCAAACTGCAGTCGGCCATGTGGGAGTACAGAGCCGTTAACCACCAAGCCCCTGCTGGCCCTAATCTGGTTCGCTTTGTTGAGCAATTTCCAATTTCTCCTATGTCAAATGAAAAGTATTCCCCAACTTGGTTCCGTGGGAATTCCTCTGTAACTGATGGCTGTCTGTAGTTTAACATGCCTTCTCTTTCTGTTGGGTTGTTGGAAAAGTCATGATTTCTATTTCTATGTTTATCATGCAAAAATGTGTCATGACTTTTCCGATGACCTAGTATTTCTATTATCTTAGCTCTTCTAAAACTGCAGTAGGTGAGATGCTCTTATAAAACAAAAGATTTGGAAGAACTTCCCAAATTCCAAGATGCTACTTCATAGTTTTGTGAACCATAGACTTGAGAAGAACCTTTTAATGCCTAATGAAGTCAAGTCAAGCCTAAGAGCATCCAAAGTCCAAGGATGTGACAAAAAGGCAGAAAAAAAAAATATGACCAACACTCTCTTTTCTGACCAAACCTTTCTCCATCAGTTTTCACATCTTAGTGCTCTCTTTCTTCAAGACCCTTTAAACTCGAAAAGGAAAAATGAGGTTAAATAAAAAAAAAAACGGGGGGGAATGCCAAGAATCGTGCCTTCAGTCAGACAGCAGTTCTGGGGGATAAACTCGTGTGGAATCCTCTTTTAAAGATAAAAGTTTTCTTATGCCTTGCGTCTGTAGTTAAAAAGAATTCATATGATAAACCTGACTGCACTTTCTTTTAAGACGATGAATGAGATACTAGCATATAGTCTGTTTCCATCGTAAGCGTTTCTCCAAACTATAAAATCTAACTCCTACCAGCAGTTCCATCGGGGTGTCCCGGATGGTGAGCATAAATGATAGGTTCCTTTTAGACGGCAATGATGCGTCTGCGGAGTTTTATTTCCAGGGAGACAGGGCAGGCTTGCTGCTATGCAGACTGAATAATGTTGGAAGCCAACATCATGTCACATTTTGTGTGCACTTTCCAAAGATTAATCCAAGCGTTACAAATGGGACACAGACTGCCATTGTCCCAGGGACACTTTAATAACCCACACCTACAATATTCAACCTGTTGTTTGCATAGGGACAACTTTGGGACACAAAAACCCACCAGAACGACTTAGGGAAAGGAGCTGGGGAGAGGCAGAGACGCAGGCGCCATGGCACCTCCTCATCTCATCCTTCATGGCAAATGAGTCTGTTTGGAGTTTCTTTATTCTGGGGCGGGGGTTGCAGCTCGCTCTCTTCAAAGACACTCAGCCAGCGTTTCTTAAACAGAACAGTGTGCTAACTGGGTTTGTCACTTAGGCCGCACTTCAGCAGGGTTTCCCCATTTGCAGATAATGTTTATTCTGCTTTGCACGTTGCAGCTCAAGTGAAATTACATTTCCCTCAGGAATAAATGGCCCTGGGCCAGTTCCTGCTTTGATATTTCTCTCCACCCCCTCCTCTCCCGAAAAGTCATCTCATCTGCTCTAAGATGTTCTTCACAAATGGAAGATTCTGGAGAGAGCTTCATGGTGAGAAGGGTGCGAGAGGCCAGAGGAGCTAGGAATCTCCACATCCCCCAGTTCATCCTCTTTAAGGACTCCTCGAAAGGACTGATTATTACAGTCTCACTGACGTCAGAGAACAATTGCTAATGCCCTGCTAGGTCACAGTTGGCAATGAAGTGTCCTGCCGAGTTTAAAATATCAGTAACCAGTTTTCCCATCTTTAGCATGAAGAGGAATATTTAAGAGAACCCCAGTTATGATGCGTCTCGTCTTAGATACTTTGAACTGTATTATAAAAATAGCACCTTTTTCTTTTTACATCATAACCACAGTATAGGGTTGTGTGACTGTAACAGGTAGAAAATAATTCAAAACCAAGAGAAATCTTTAAAGAAAAATACTTTGAGGAAATCATGATAACCCCAAAAGGCTTATACAAGTGCCATGAAAGAAAAGATGGTATATATTTGTGTATTGCACACATATTCACCATTTTATCATGCTTATTATAAGGAACTATATAAAATTTAGTAAATTTCTACTGTAATGACAGGTTTTCATTATGCAAATAAGTACAAGAAATAAAAGAAAGAAACCAAAAGCTAACAGTATTCACTTTGATAAAAAGAAAAATTTCTACAATTTAAAATGAAATATGATACTTGTGTAAATAAATATCAATAAATCCATGATAACATAACATTCAAAGCTACATTTAGTGCTTGTTATCATTTTTAATTAAAATTCTATTCCTTTAATAGAATATTTGAATATTTTTGTTTTTGTTATCACTTTCATAACCAGGTAAGTACAGGCTGCTTCTTAATTTCTGTAATGATTATTAACCTTAGACATGAAAACAATATGATTTACATAGGAATACCTGAGGTTAAGAGTCTTTTTTTTAATTTGCCATCAGGTACATGTGCTAGCCAGAGAGAGACAGTGAGAGAGAAAGTAAGAAATCACACTCCCCCCGCGGGGGTGGTGGACATGGAGCAATCCCTTCTCCACCTGGAATTTTGGGCACGCACACACATGCCGATTTTCAAGCCACCAGAACCAGGACTCAAACCATGGCTGGCCATGGGAGAGTCCAGCACCTTAGCCACCATGCCATATGCTGGCCCTGCAGTTAAGAGTCTTACGTGCAAGTACACTTTTTTTTTTTTTTTGGAGAGGTTTTTGCTATAGGGCACATGCGCTCGCCAGACAGACAGAGAGAGACAGAGAGACAGAAAGCGAGAAATCACTCCCCAGGGGGGATGGCCACCCCACAATCCCTTCTCCTCCATTCTCCTCTTGGGATCTTGGGCACGCATGCACATGCACCCGGCGTGAGTTTAAGTCACCAGGTCTGGGATTTGAACTGTGGTCGACTACATGGGAGTCCAGCGACATAGCCATTACACTAACTGCTGGTCCCACATGCAAGTACATTAACAGCAAGTAACTCATGTGAGGCTGCATCTAATGTTCTGACTTTATCGGGTTAGTACAAGCTTACAAGCCGATGGAGGAAGGAGTCACGGGAGTGCATGGAGGGATCTCAGCTTGTTCTCCCGAAGCAGAAACTGAGGTGCTGACTGAGCTGCAGTCCTTCCTGAAGCTCAGGGTTCCCTCCAAGTTCACATGGTGGCTGGGAGACTCAGCTCCTTGCGGTGGCAGGACAGGGACCCCTGTCCTCCTGCTGTACACTGGCTGGGGACCACTACAGCTCCTGCAGACCACCCACAGTCCCCTCCCACATGGCCGTGTCCATAGGCCTCTTAGGCTCTGAATTTCCCTGACTTCTGAGTGGGCCCAGTCACTCTTAAGGGGTCACCTGATTAGGTCTGGCCCACCTGGAGGCCCTGACTTCTAACTCCAAGTTGACAGATTAGTAATCTAATCACAGGGGTGATTTCCCACTATATTCATAAATCCTGCCTACTTGAAGAGAGAGAGTTACACAGAACTCACACACAGCATGCGGGAAATTTGAACCCGGTCCTAGAATTCTGCCCACCACAGAATCTAAGTGCCGATGGTGAAACATTGTGAAGAAGGGAAAGTAGGAGACCGAGAAGAAAGGAACTTAGAGTGGTCAGAAAGGTCTCCTCAGAGTGGCAGTACTTGATCTGAGACTTGGGCACAGAAAGAGCCCGTTCTCATGGGAATGTACTTCTAAAGGGTGTTTTGCTCTTCAAATTTAATCTATGACTATAATATTATTAAAATTTTATCTATATATCCAGACACTCATAGGAGGTGGTGGAACTATGACAAAGAAATGCATACTTCTTTTTTTTTTTTTAATTTTATTTATCAGGGGCCAGCAGGTGGCATAGTGGCTAAATGCACTGGACTCCCACATGGCCAACTGCAGTTTGAGTCTCAGACCTCGCGGCTTGCTTTTTCACTTTCTCTTTCTCACTCCCTCTCTGGTGAAATTAAAATAAATAAATAAATGGATAAAGTTAAATAAAATGATAATTTTAAAAAAAGAAAAAAATTTAAATAAGTAAATTATTTATTATTATTATTATTTTAATTTGACCAGAAAGAGAGAAAGTGAGAAAGCAGGCCACCAGGTCTGGGACACAAACCAGAGTCGGCCAGGGGGGAGTCCAGCACCTCAACCACCATATCACCTGCCAGCCCCAGAAATGCCTACTTCTAATGCATGCAAAAAATAAAGGTATTTTTTGTGAGAGCCCTAATTTTAATTCCTCTAGGCCAGAACTTGTGTGTCTGAGCAGGTTGCTCTGAGCTATCTCTGCAGAGGCCTGTGGGTACTCTCTCAGGAGCTATCTGGGGGAGACACTGAAAACGTGCCCTGCTAACACACAACTGTAACTTCAGCATCCTGGCGGTGGTGTCAGAAGCATCGTGCATTTTCCCTGAAAGCACTGGTGAAATGACATGTCTTCCGTTCTAGTTTCTGCCTTTCCCTGCTCCAAGCCCATAGTTAAGATCCTTTGTGTCATCCTGCCTCGGGTGTTTGCAGTCACCAGCTACTTCTCCTGTCTTTGGATATCAGGGACAAAGTTAGGACATCTGGAGAGGCGGAGATACCAGAGTTACTCTGGGTGCATTAAGAAGGAAAAGTGAGAAAAGAATTCCCTCAGGATAATAAAAGGGGAGAGTGTGTTGGGGGGTGGGGAGGGGTCCCCGGGTGGGGGACAGTGGAACAGTCACAGAGTCTCAAAGGGAAGCTCTGTAGTGAGGGCTCTCCACCCTTCCAGAGAGTTCTATTTCCTAAACATGCCCAGAGGCAGCACAGCCTTACAAATGAAAGGAACCCTCCCCTCAGCCTGGGCCCATGAGCATCTCTAGAGAACTAGTGTGGACCCGAGTCCAGAGGAGCCTCGTGGACCCACGGGCTGGCTAAGACCCAAGACCTTGGCATGAACTAGGAGGGCATGTGTGAGAAAGGTGGAGGAGAGCCGCGGGAACAACTCCGATGAAGGTCCCCCGTCACATCCAAGTCCACCTGAGTCTGCAGACCCTGCCCGATGCACATGCTAGGGCGCTCATGTTCCCAGATGCAGCAGGGAACCGCTAACACACCGTCCTCATTGGAGCTGGACAGTGGTGTTGGGGTGAAGTGTCGCACTCTGAAGGCTGACCCAGGCAGGTTCTAAGCCCATGACCGGAGACCTCTTTGAGCCAAGACTAGCGAGGATGAGGGTAGATCTCTGCATCAGGACCATGTGGGAGGGTCTCTTTCTCCCGACCACGGATGAGGGGAAAAAACCTAAACAACAAAGCCTAAGGGCCAGCAGGTAGTAGGGTAGTTGAGGTGTTGGACTCCCACATGGCTGACCACAGTTCAAGTCCCAAACCTGACAGCTTGCTTTCTTACTTTCTCTCTCTCTCTCTTTCTCATCTCTCTCTGGTGAGCACGCATGCCCTATAGAAAATTTTATAAATAATAATAATAAATTTTTAAAATAAACAGAAAAGAAAAAGTCTGTCCTCATTAACCCATATTCAAGAAACAGAATTGTAAATTATACATAAATTTTAGTAAACTTGGCTAGTTTGATTTGAAGCATCGCTATAACTCAGGAAGTTCAGTTTTTCTCTACCTTTTATTATTTTTTATTTTTGGCAACGTTTTAGTGTTTTACATTAACAGTAACTTCCCACCCAAGAATGGAGTGAGGCACAGGGGAAAGACAGCAGGACCGGGAAGCTAGAGGCCTGGTTTATTCACGCAGCAACCCCAGCTGAGTGCTCTTGCAATGCAAGCATGGTGGACTTACCAAGGTAAGGGCCAATTCCTGCCTTTTACACCCCAGTGAGAGGGGCATGGCAGAGACAGCAGGTGAGGGGAGCATGGTCAGAGCTTCTTACCGCTCAGAGCCCAGGAGTTCAGATCCCAGCCCTTCCACTGCTTAGCTGTCTGATTTGTGCAAACCCCTTAAACACCTCAGCCTCAGCTTTCCTACCCAGTAAGTAACTCCTTTAGTTACAGGATTCAGAAAGGATTCCTGCTTCATAATATTGTTATGGCTCTGAAATAGTGGTTACGAAAGTTTACTGTTGTAAATAAGTCGTAATCATGAGCGTATTAAGTACCATGCTACTGGATTTATTGATATTTATACAACTCTACCTCAGTTCCTTCAGTCAACACTTTTCTTTTTTTTTTTTTTTTTTTTTTTTTTTTTTTTTTGAGAGGTTTTTGCCTTCAGGCACATGCATTTGCCAGAGACAGAGATAGTGAGAGGAAAAATGAGAAATCACCCCACCCCAGGGGGATGGCCACACTGCAATTCCTTCTCCTCCATCCTCCTCCAGGGTACCTGGACAGTCAGCCATATGGGATTTGACTCTAAGAGCCTAAATTAGGCTAGCCCTAACTCCAATTTGAATAACTGAATTATTGCGCGATTCTATAAGTGAGCTAGATACTGTGTGGTTATCCGGTAAATGTAATCAGTAAAGGTAACCAAACAGTATTATTTAGCTAGATGTGGTGTCACGTATATCTTTTGACTCCTATGTAATTGAAAGTTTAATTTAAAACTCAACTGAATTCAGTCAACTAATTTCTTTTTTTCTTAAGAATTATTTTAATTTTATTTATATATTTATTTACTCATTTATTTTAATCTGACCAGAGAGGGAGAGAGAGAGAAAAAATGATAAAGCAAGTTGCCAGGTCCAGGACTCGAACCACGTCGACCATGTGGGAGTTCAGTGCCCTCAACTATCATGCCACCTGCCAGCCCCAGTCAACTAATTTATAATCCAATTGCTGTGTTTTGGTTTTGTGTAGAAAGAAAAATGTATGGATAAATTCATAGGTATCTGATTTTCAAGGTGATAAATCTCAATGAGACACTAAGAAAATCTTATTTCAATCATCAAAAAAATAGACACATTGCAAGGTCTAGAACTCACCCATTCCTTTCCAAAGGGTGAATTGTTCTGAAATTTTGTATGTTTTTAAAAATAGAATCACCTGCATTTCCTAGATTACTAAGTAGAGTAGGTGTTTAGTCTAATACCCCAACATGACAAATTACTATGTACTTTTATAGGTCAAGGATAATGCCTTTGCAGAAAAGAAAGACTGACAGAAAATGATCCTAGGGGCCAGCAGAAGGCATGGTCGTTAAGGGGTGGGACTCCCACATGGCTAACCACAGTTCAAGTCCCGGACCTGGCATCTTGCTTACTCTCCATTTCTCCCTCTCTCTCTGTCTCTCTCATGAGTGCACATGCCTTATAGCAAATTATAAAACAATAATAGTAATAGATAAAATGAAATAAAAAGTCTTAAAAAGACTTTTTAGAAAAAAAGAAAGAAAACAATCCTAACCAGAGTAAGATAAGTTTCCTAGTGTAATTCAACCGTATGATTTGACAACCAGCCTGATGCTACTTGAGAGAGCAATCCTGTGTGACCTGGAAGACACCACGCATTGTTCCTACAGAACCATGGCTTCCAGCGACATGTGTAAGCAAGGATAGGGAGATTATCCGACCCTGTGTAAGCAGCCACGGCCACAGAGCTGCCGAGTGTTGCAATGTCTGACACGCACCTGAAAACCTTATCTGATTTAGGATCAAACAATTTGGAAACATCTAGTTTCTAGAAATACTGCGTAACATGGAAGAGAGAAACAGGATTAGTTTATGTTGCATCAGAGAGACAAGAATATTTCTTTTGTACTCTTCTTTGGATATTTGGATTGTGTTCAAAATTTGGGTTTCGTTTAAGTCAAAAAGCACTCATCACACTTTCCAGAGAGCATTTAACTGGGTATTGTGGATTCCCTACTTTTTTTTTTAAAGAATTATTTTAATTAACTTTATTTATTATTATTATAATTATTATTTTCCAGTTTGATCAGAGAGAGACAGAGAGAGAGAGAGAGAGAGGAAGTGAGAAAGCAAGCCACCAGGTCCGAGACTTGAACCATGGTTGGCCATGTGGGAGTCCAGCGCCCCCATCCACCATGCCACCTGCCGGCCCCAGATCCTCTACTTTTAATTTCATCATAGAAAGTTTTTCCTGGGATATTTATAGACATTTATTTATTTATTTATTTTAAAGAGGTTTTTGCTATAGGGTGCATGCGCTTTCCAGACAGACAGGGGGAGACAGAGAGACAGAAAGCAAGAAATCACCCCCCAGGAGGGATGGCCCCGCCGCAATCTCTTCTCCTCCATTGTCCTCTAGGGATCTTGGGCACGCACACACACGCACTTGGAGTGAGTTTTAAGCCACTGGGTCCGGGACACTAACCGCGGTCGACTACATGGGAGTCCAGCGACGTAGCCATTACGCTAACTGCTGGTCCCGACATTTATTTTGTAACCCAGCTATATGTGGAAGAAACTCAAGAGACACTGTAATTACAAAAGTTACCTTACAATGATTCCCAATTTGTCAAAATAATCCTTTCATGTTATTGTTAAACATATGCATTTTACTTATACGTAAATGACTAAATAATTTTCT
Source organism: Tupaia belangeri chinensis (assembly GCF_000334495.1). Taxonomy (NCBI): domain Eukaryota; kingdom Metazoa; phylum Chordata; class Mammalia; order Scandentia; family Tupaiidae; genus Tupaia; species Tupaia belangeri. The sequence goes on along the minus strand of NW_006203479.1, from coordinate 1,184,603 downwards.
CTTTCTTTTAATCTGTGGATATATTGGTTGTTGAAAAGGTCATGATGCATTTTTTTCTGTTTTTCTATGCAAAAACGTGTCATGACTTTTCCAGCAACCCAAAAGATACCAGAGTTAGAAGGAATTGGCATAATTTGCTGGTTGATTTGTTACCAAAGCATAAAACATGTTGGAAAATGCTTAATGAACTCAGTGATACTATTAATTATTTATCTAGGAGTTAATGGGTAATGTCATTAGTGCATACACATAATGAGTGCTTAATATATTTATTAAGTGAATTAACTGAAAATAAGCATTTGATGGTCAAATTTACACTTTTTCATAAAGTTTGGCTATATATATATATACATACATAAACAAGAGAGTAAATTCAATTATTTATACAAATGTAAACAACACATCTAATTTATATATTGAGTTGTCAGAAAAGTCATTATGTGTTTTTTCTGTGTTTTTCCATGCAAAATGTATCATGACTTTTCCAATGCCCCAATAGATTGGTTTTCTAAATCAATCAAATAAACTAGATAATATACAAATTTATATACATACATAAACAAGAGAGTAAATTCAATTATTTATACAAATGTAAACAACACATCTAATTTATATATTGAGTTGTCAGAAAAGTCATTATGTGTTTTTTCTGTGTTTTTCCATGCAAAATGTATCATGACTTTTCCAATGCCCCAATAGATTGGTTTTCTAAATCAATCAAATAAACTAGATAATATACAAATTTTTCAGTTTGCTTTCCCGTCTGTTTTGTATTTAACAATAAAAGGTTGGACCTGGGCATAAATGTAGCAATTATTTAAAATTTGGTTTTAATTTGAAGGCTTTAAAGTGAATAAGTTTGTGTATGCATAAACTTAAATGGCACTGTTTTTCCTTAAATGTTCTGTTTTTTTGTTTTCAGTTCCAAGTCCTAATTCAGTGACATAGTCCTGAAAGATTTGTCACATAAAGTATATGTGAGTAAACAGAGATATTTTACATAAAATATAACACCTTTCTATTAAATACTTTTAATTCATAAAAAGATATACTGATAATTGGGTATAAAATAATTAATTCCTATTTAGACTTTCTATTAATAATAGTGCCTTCTAACAATAGCTTCGCAATACTTACAACAGCATTTCTTTCCCCTTTCTAAGCAAGTAAATAGTTAAAGCATTGCACTTTCTCACACCTTCTAATGAAAAGTCCTGATGGGAAATAGGATAGCTAAGGGCCATGCACTATTGAAAAGCTCACATATGTTGATGCTGGAACAGCAGGAAAACAGAAACAAATTAAAGTTTAATTGCAGGTGAAATGTGGTTAAACTAACCAACATGGAAATGCACATGAACCTATCTTAGCTTAAATTACTATCGTGGGCTCAACCCCAGTTAAAAATCTCACCAAATGCCTATTTCAAAATGATTTTTTCTAGTACTTATCTCCCTAAAGTCATAAGAGAGTCTATTTATTGCATTGTTCGTCTCTCTCCTACATGGTTGGATGTGTTTTAGGGGAGAGAGGCTGAAAGCTTTCTGGCTATTGTACAGTAGCTGTTTCAGACCTGTGTGTTTATGTTTCCGATTCCTGGGAAGTTTTCTTTGCCGCAGGGCGTGCCCTGAAACACATCAAAAGAACCAAGTTCTACAAAAGAAAAAAGAAACTCAAGTAGGCTTGAACATACAAAGAGAGAGAGAAAGAGCTGAGAAAGGGGCCAGGCAGAGTGTTGAATACAAAATGAGTTCAGCCGACCCCAGGAGCTTTTCACCACTTACATTTATCTTATCCTGGGAGAGGGGCGTCAACACCAGCCCTGACATCAACCACCCACCGCCATTGACTTTGAGTCTATGTGCTAATGTGTGTGCGTGCATGTGTGTGATGTGTATTGTACATCAAAAGGAACAAATTTTCCGAAGTATCCCTGTTACCTCATAACTGAAAAGGAAGGAAAATGTTTAAAGACGCAACTGACCAGAGCCCCCCACTAACTAAATTCATCAGAGTTTTAATTTAACTAATCTGGAGCACTTATATCAAAATCTTCAAATCGTGTGCACTGCTTTAACGTCTTACTGCAGCATATCTAGTATGCCTTCTGTACTCGTTATCACAAAGCATGTGGGACTTGCGATTGCTACTTGCAATAATCTGTGTATGTTTTCATGTTTTGGAGCAAAAATTCATGGTCAAAATCTCTGCAACGAGATACAGTCTGTATGAGAGATAAAAAAAAACACACAATTAAAATTGTGAAGGACTAAAGGGTGTGTTTTTGGAACATGCTAATTCGAGCTTTGAAAAGCATGCCCCTCCATTCTGACTCTGTGTTCTTTAAAAGTATATTCCAGTGACAAATCCCTTCTGACAGATTCCCCCATGCCACTGGGATCACAGTCTTAAATATCTGCACAGATTTTCCTAGAGATAGTAAGTGTGTATCCGTCCTAACGTCACGGTAGTCCTGCAATGGAATGACCTTTAACTTGTGGTTTTTGAGGTAAGTAAATTAGTAGTAAATGGGAAAAGGTGACCGGCAAACAAACAAACCAAAAAAAAAAAAAAAATGGAGAAAGAAAAAGAGTGCTATTAAATAGAGCTTTGTTATTTAAAAACATGCAGAAACATTACGTAAAAGGAATATTCAGAACTTTGGTACAAGTTTTTGCTATCAAAATGGCTATCATAGGGAACCAGCAGTTAGCATAATGGCTATGTCGCTGGACTCCCATGTAGTCGACTGCGGTTCGCGTCCCGGACCCGGTGGCTTAAAACTCACGCCAGGCACATGTACATGCGTGCCCAAGATCCCGAGAGGAGAATAGAGGAGAAGGGATTGCGGCGTGGCCATCCCCCCTGGGGGGTGATTTCTCGCTTTCTGTCTCTCTGTCTCTGTCTGTCTGGCAAGCGCACGCACCCTAAAGTGAAAACCTCTCAAAAAAAAAAAAATGGCTATCATAAATGGTCAAGTCAGGATGGTTTCCAATGCATAAGAAGAGATAATCCAGTGTGCTGGTATTGATTTCTGACAGAACACTCTAATGGCAATATGAACATTTATTTATTTATTTACTTACTTACTTACTTACTTATTTATTTTAGTTTTAACTTACCTCAGGCTTTCTCAGTTTTGTTTTACTGTATGTGCATTACGTTGCTCTCTCTAGACCTTCATTTAGAATATAATCATCCTAATGTATTGCTTTTTTAAAATTATATTCAATAGAAAAACTATTTAAAAAAAAAAGATTTGTGCAAAAAGGTCAGAAGCACATCGAGGTGGGTGTGTCAGGTTTCTTAGTCATCTGTGCCCAGCCCTGGCCCCATGGCCTTGCTTAGGTAGACGAGTGTTCCAGCCTGCAGCCTGGACTGAAAGGTAGGATCCCCAGGTCCTGCTGATGTACAGTAGAATGTTTCACCCTTAAAGAGTTACAGTGACCTTTACATTGATCTACAGGCTTTTCCACCGTTTCTTTTTCTTTCACCGTCTTAAATAAATGAAAGAATGAACTTGGAACAATTTAGAATTTAGGGGCAACCACGCTCAACTCTGATACTGTGGCACTTCTGTTATATAACACCAGATTAAAATGGGATCATTTCACTATCGTTTCTACAGTGGATTATCCCAAAAGCCCATCTTGAGATAGAGAGAGAATAGAAGTGATAAAGAAAAATCAGACCTGAGTAACAATTCAGCCCATTGGTAGGCTTGATCTTAGTATTTTTGCTCCTTCAAAATCAGCACTTTTTACAAGCAAAATGAGAAATAGTGATTGACTGTTTAAAAAAAATAATTACAATAGTAATAATAATGATTGGGAAAAACATAGAAAAGATATTGAATGATGAAGTGGGGAGACTAATGTCTGTGTGTTGACTGACATGCAGGGCATTCCCTTTTGAAAAAGTAATATAATACACTGTAAAGGTATATGTAATCCAATGTAATGTAAAGAAGATTATGAGGAGAATAAAAATAAATAAATAAATAAATAAATAACAATTTTAAAAAGTCAATGAGGAGGCCAATAGGACTTCAAAAAAAAAAAAATCAGCCCTTTTTCAAATTGCCTACACAAATTCACCCTAGGACTTTCTGTGGTTGCTTTTGGTGGGAGAGGGCTCACTTTTCTCTGATCACCCTTTAAACCACTGCAAAGTGTAATGGAGCCATAAAAAAGCAAGTAGAAGACCTTTCTAAAGATTAAAAACAAAGCCATGTGAAAAACTGTATCTCAGCACATCCAGTCCCCAAAAGATTGAGTTCCACGTTTCCTGGGGTACAGCTGCCATATCTTCCCTGAGGTAGGGAGGGAAAACAACAAAAGACTCGTCACAACCTCAGAATCATGAGGGTCAAAGAACTCACTTCGCACCTCTTACAAGCCCTAAGGTCAGCTGGTCTACCATGATGATCCCACCTGACTGACTGCAGTTGAAATCTCAGCCCCAGTGGCTTGAAAAGTCCAGGATCCGACAAGACAGGAAAATGAAGAAGGAATTGTGGCGTGGCCACACCCCACTGAGGGCTGCTGTCTCCCTCTCCTCTCTCTCTGTTTCTCTGTCTCTATCTGGCAAACACATGAACCCTCTGGCAATTAAAATTTAATAATAACAATAACTAGGATCTTTGACTCATGCTTTTTCTGAATCTTTTTTTTTTTCTTTTAGAGAGATTTTTGCTACAGGAAACATGTACTCGTCAAAGACCCAGAAAGAGAGATAGAAAGCAAAAAATCATCCCCCAGGGGGGATGGCCATGCCACAATCCCTTCTCCTCCACTCTCCTCTAGGGACTTTGGGGGCACAAACACACACGCCTGGTGTGAGGTTTAAGCCACTGGGTCTGGGACTCGAACTGCAGTCGACTACATGGGAGTCCAGCAATGTAACCATTACGCCATCTACTGGTACCTGGATCTTTATTATCAGCCAGCTGCAGAGACTACCCCACTTAACATTTGTGCTGTTCTTCTCCTACATTATTTAGTGTCTTAAACTTAGTTCTAGATCCTCATCTCCCCCAAAATAGACTGCTTTAACATTAATGCCCATTGATACCTTCAATCATTCTTACTTCACTCCAAAAAATACATCACTGCTAGTTCAATTTTTCAGAAGTACTACTCGCAATAGTTCTGTCCCCTACTACTAATAATCCTCACTGACTTCCTCTTCCCTGCTCTTCTGCTGCTTTTCAATAGCCTACACATTCTACTTTTGCTCAATCTATACTTTATTCTCTGACATAAAATCCATTTTGATGTAGGCAATTTTCTGCCTTTATAATTTATTCACTGATTCCCTCACATACTCAAAAAAAAATCTATTGAGAGCCTACCATGACTAGATGTTATAAATGCAAAGTTACTAGTTTCCAATGATGTAAAAATAAATATTGTCCCTCTACCAGTGAGACAATCACAGTTGACAGACTATTCAACAATTCATGCTAATACAACAGGTAAGAAGAACTCTAACAGAAGTATAGGATGAGAGCCAGCAGGTGCCGTGCTGGTTAAGGCACTGGACTCCCATATGGCTAACTATGGTTCAAGTCCTGGACCTGGCAGCTTAAAAATCACACCAGGCACATGTGCATGCATGCCCAAAATCCAGGAAGTGAATGGGGTAGAAGGGATTGTGGCATGGCCATTTCCTTAGGGGGTGATTTCTCACTTTCCCTTTCACTGACTTTCTCTGTCTCTCTCCAGCAAGCACATGCACCCTAGAGCCAAAAACCTTTAAAAAAAATGCACAGGATAAATGAAAGAGAAGAATGCTATACCATTCTGATCTTGGGTTGGAAGGCCCCAAGATATATTAGAATTAAAAGATTACAAAATAACAAAGTATTATTTGCCACACTTCTTCCTGTTATGGGAGCCATAGGATCCCAAGAGTTTGTGTATTCTTGCTCTCAATTAAAAATGCCTTCAACTGGGACCGGCAGATGGTGTAATGGTTACATCACTGAACTCCCACACAGTCGACCACAGGTCAAGACCCAGACCTGGCAGCTTAAACTCATGTTGGGCACGTGTGTGTGCATGTGACCAAGATCCCAAGAGAAGAATGGAAGAGAAGGAATTGAGGCATGGCCATCCCCCCTAGGGAGGGATTTCTCACTTTCTGTCTCTCTGTCTTTCTGTCTCTCCAGTGAGAGCACATACCCTATAGCAAAAATCTCTCTTTTTTTAAAAAAAACAAAAGCCTCCAACTATCAAATCAGAACCATCTCACAAAGCCAGTCCTGTCTCCAAGATTTATTTTTTCTGTATTTGATTTCCTTCCCTGGAATTGACTATATCTAATAGTGTACATGCTTTAGCTTAACATTTGGTTACGTGGAATCCTCAGGTGTTTGATATTGTTTTGTGCATCACAGATGTATCTGCAGGCCAGGGCAGAATAAGTGTATTATTCAAGTGCCTTTCTAAAGTACTTCACTTAATTCTCACACAATTATAGTAATAAATAATTAGTAATTGCTTAATTTCTTTGTGATGCAGAAAATGTGTAAATTTTTAATTGAGTATTTCTTCACGTTACAGTTCAGAATTCCCTAAAATTTGTTCTCTATGAGATGCTAATAAATATTAGTCAAAACTTAACTTTATGTTGAAATGTTGAGGACATACTGAATTGAATATAGCTAAATAAAATTATTTATCTCAGAACCTGTAAAACGTGCCTTACTGAGAGATTTTTTTTTCTGTAGGGTGCATGTGCCTGCCGGAGAGACAGGGAAAGACAAAGAGACAGAAAGTGAGAGATCACTGCCTTGCCCAGAGGGAGCGGCCACACCACAATCCCTTTTCCTCCACTCTCCTCTGGGGATTTTGGGCACAGTGTGAGTTTCGAGCCACCAGGTCTGGGTCTCGAACCACAGCTGACCACATGGGAATCCAGTGCCTTAACCACTATACCACCTACTGGCCCCAAAACTTGTTTGTTTTTTAAGACAGGATCTTGCAGTGTGTGATCCTTCTGCTCAGCCTTCCACATGCTTCTGTATCTGGCTCCTTTTTCCTCACAGTGTTGCCCAGGCCAGCCTCAAGCTAGGAATTCTCCTGCCTCAGACCCCCAGGTTTCTAGGATGAGAAGGCATACCACCATGCCCAGGCTTTAGGTGGCTGGACCAGGATTCGAACCTAGGCTTCCCATGTGGTATCAGCCTGCATATACTGTATCTCAGCAAAGCAGGCCACTGCAACTGGGCCTAAAACCCATAAAATGTAAGTCTTCAGAGAAATAGACATTATACAATGTTTCCCAAATCTACTTAATGACAAAATCCCGTTTTGGAATTAGTGTGCACGGAGCTCACTGAAAAATTCTGATGTCTTCCAAGGTCTTTAGAGGTGATTTCTACTGTTAGTTCATGTGCATTGCTAAAATAACTGATTATTTAATGCAGTTAACTGGTCAGTGCCTATCAGTCCACTCTCAGAAAAGTTCAATCTGCTCGAAATGCTGACACATTAGCAAAGATTTTGATAGCCATGAAACCTAGGTACAGGTTCTCTGAACAGGGACAGAGGAGGGTCACACTGATCTTTTCTGAGGTGGGCCAGAGATGATTCACAGCTCGCACCCACATTCAGGATTCCTGCCATTGATCTGAAGTTTTATGATTCTGCTCTTTAATGGTTGAAATAAGAGGTCTATCCACTAGGTGTCAAGAAAGAGGAAAATTTCTTATTTAAAAGCATATATGAAGGGCCAGCAAGTGTTGTGGTGGTGAAGAGTGCTGGACTCCCATAGGCCGACCATAGTTCAAGTCCCGGACCTGGCAGCTTGCTTCTTCACTTTCTCTCTCTCTCTCTCTCTCTCTCTCTCTCACTCTCACTCTCACTCTCACTCTCACTCTCACTCTCACTCTCACTCTCACTCTGTCCCTGTCTGGTCAAAAAATTCAATAAATATGTAAATAAATTAAGTTAAAGAAAATAATTCTTTAAATAAATAAATAAATAAAAGCATATATGTAATTAAGTGAACTAAAATGCATTGAACAATATCAAATATGATTAGTGATGCTAAATTTAGTAAGATTTATAAATCTGTTCTTAATTATTCGTGTTTCAGCATTATATATGTCTTGGAAATAAGAACTAAAAGCCCAAAACGAGATTCAAAAAATTTAGTAAACAGGTTCCAAAATGTTGTGAGTGCCTGTAGCATGACCAGCTTTGTGCAAACACTCTATTGACTCCCCAGGTGAGGATGACACTGTTTTATTTTCAAAGGTTTCCAAGGCTTCGAGAGTCTAAACTATCTTAACCCCGACCAAGTAAACCCCAGAGCCCTCCCTGAATCAGGTTCCAGTAAACCAGCAGCCAGTACGCTCTGCTTTGTTATGGCTTCCTGAGATCCAGGAAACCTACACACCCCCAAACGGGAGGCTTGCACAGCTGTCATTACGTCCCCATGGTTTGCAGTGGCATATAGGGTAGAGCCAGTGCCTCACGGGTAGTGGTAGGACCGTGGAAAGCCAGATCTTGTCTAAACTCGACCTTGACTGGCCCTTATGCTTTCTTTTCCCACAGGCTTCATCCCTGCAGAACGAAACTACAGTAGCTGACAGACGGAATGCTTGGCCATTAAGGCCATGTTTAAAACTTGGTAGTAATACCTGGAGGAGCCAGGCATCCAGTCATGGCCTGCACCAGTCATCACACCTGGGAGGACCTCTTGATGACCCCTAACCTTGACTGGCACCAGAGCTGCTGGTCTCTTTCCTACCTATTGATTCCAGGACCCATTAGATCCTGAGTATCCAAAACTGGTGAGCTCATATACTGTCTCCTAAATCAAAAACTCTTACCCACTTCAAGGACACTGAGCTCACCAGGTTGTGACACCCAGAAATCCTTGCTGTAATTCACTCATGAGAGTAACAAGAGGACTGCTGTCTTCAGCCACAGGTCGTGGGTCTTGCCTATGCAGCCCATGAGCCTTAGGGGGATGCTTCTCTGCAGTGGACTTCCTGCCTGTGTGTCGTGGTCACAAGCACTCACAGTTGGTCCCAGTTGGTACCATGGAAGCTTTGTCATTAGCGTCTACTGAGACTCCACCATAATCTCAACTCTGGGTCTTGGGACTTCTGATGGTCAAGGTTCGAGGAGACCTGGAGGACCAAGGAGAATGTGCCTTGGTAGAACTTAACCAGAGAGACAGGGGCTTCTTCCAACTCTCATTGAATCCCTGGTGACTGTGGTTAATCATCTTTGGAGATTTTTATCAGAGTTCTCGCCACATTACTCAGCGTCATCTTCATATTTACTAGATCAGTCTATTTTCCTTCATGCCGAGGGTTATTGCCTTTACCCCCCAGTGGTGATCAAACACCTGCATGGATTCTTGGCTAACGTCTTGTCTCCAGTGCAAATCCACACCTAGTAGATTTGTCATTATAAACAAGAATCACTTGGATCATGATATAACACCATGAAATTGCAGTGCCTGTATATTCTACCCACCACCGAGATAACTGTTTTCCCCATGTCCACTTCCGCATTCAGCTACAATACCTCTCCCAATGCAAATCATCTCTTACAAGTAAAACAGAAAAGCGTCCCATGAAACATCCCAATTCCTCATGAACTCAACCAATTTTTATTGAGGACCTACTCTGTGTTGAGCACTATATTACATTCTGGGAGTACTGTGCTGAATAAGTCACAATCCTTGATCATAGAAGTTTACATTCCAGAGAGGAAGTCAGACAATTAAAGAGCATGGTGTGTGCTAGATCCGTGTACTGACAGCTGTGAGAATGCCCTCATTTCTGTCCTTTGACCACCCAAGGAGCCTAGGTTGACACACAGGTGACCTAATATGCCAAAGCAACCCACAAGATTAAAGCCAACAAGCAGCTGACCCAGAGGAACTCCTGCGAGTGGTAATCCAATGGATTCTGGTCACTAATGTATTATTTCTAAACCACCTGACCCTTAAACAAGCTATTCATTTACTGAACATCTTCCCTGTTATGTCACCAGATTGGTAACCCTAACATGTAGCTGCTCGCAAGTGAAAATCAGGATGTGACACTGGAAGATGTTCAAGTTTGGGTCCTGGCACTTAATGACTATGGGCAAATCAAACTCCCTGTCTTTGGTGTCTTTCTTTGCAAATAAAAATAAAAACATTATATATTGTACCTACCTCACAGGGTTGTTGTGAGAATCAAGTGAAAATGTATGTGAAAACACTTTGTAAACTCTTAGTTTTTATACCTCTCATTTTCCATGGATTCTTTGTCCTCGCTACCAAACAGAAAACTATAATACACCAGAAAGATGTACTTGTACTGGCCCCCTCCAAAACCAAGTACAGGGACCAGAACAAAGAAGTCCGTGCCCCCCTGGATATCTGGTATCTGGGAACTGTGATGCCTCACGTAATGACAAGGATGTAATCCAGAGGACCAAAGCTGGTTCCCTGCTGCCTTATCGACAGTCTGCAATAACACACCAGCAGACCCAGAGTAGCCAGCCCTCAAGGGCAAAGCTATCCTTAAGGCCCATTGCAGAGAACACATTCTTGGTCTCAGAGAACTAGTTACACTGCAGAGATTCGGGATCACAGGGTGTTCCGCTGCGGGGGAAATCGCCAGCCACCCCAGCAAGTTTCCCAAAATAGAGCACGCAACTTGGTTAAGGGAGACATTGACCCAATGAAGTGAAACACAAGTCTTCCCTGACTGCCTGACCTATTACAGCTGAACTGGGAAGAGAAAGTCCTAGACACTCATTTAAAAGAAGAATTTGGTGACACATTTCTTCCTTTAGCAGTTAATCCCGCCAGCCAACCCAGCTCCTGCCTCTCGGATTTTGGGTTGTCTGCTGTCTGCTTGTTCAAGAGATGTGTGCTAAGATGTGTTCCCTGCTTATGATTCTCATATGTTCCCCCTTACATACCTACATATGTACACACACATGCACACACACACACACACACACACAAACCAATGACGTATTGCATCTGTTTTTTTCCTGCCATGCCCAAATGGCCAAGCTCTAGCCTGGCCTTCCATTTCTGATGATTCAATATGGATTCTGGATTAGTTTATCTAATTCGAGTTTAGTCTCATTGACTCAATCCTAATCCATCCCTGGCTGAAATCCTGACTCTGTTTCAGTCCCATGTAGACACTTAGTGTCCCCATGGAGCCCATGGAGCCACTGATATTCAGCAATCCTTTAAGCAAAGGAACACACCAGCTTCTCCAAAATGAAAAACATATTAGCATGTGACTCCAGGAATAGCATAGAACTTCTGGGAAAGTTTTCCTAATTGACTAGAATGAGAATTATGTTCGAAAGGTCTGATGGAATCGGCATGCCAGAAGTTCAAGAATAAGATCGTTAAGCCTAAAATAGAAAAGTTCAACTACAGTCCGTCTTCAAGTTGCTAGAACAAGGAAAGAGGACTAGAGGAACATCTTGGTTCAATGTTTATAGCGGCTTCCAAAGGACTTCTACATGAATGGGAAATGTGTCCTAATCTCCTTACGATCTGTACGAATGGCTAATCTAAAATACCAACTCAATGAACTGAGAAACTCCCCATCATGCCCTGCCAAGGCTATCATATTAAAATTTCACTTTCATACACGAGAAAGATATAAACATTTAAAACAGTGTCTTCTAGTTTACGATTGTCACTTGCTCTGGGAAGAGAGCCAGAGAGCCTCAGAGTACCAGCCACCCAAGGTAAGTGGCACTGAGCCAAGAACCAGCAAAGAGCAGGCCCGAGCCAGGAGGAAAGGCTGTTGGTGGAAGATGGATCAATCGGATGAGCGAGATGATCTCCAGGTCATGGGAGCCAAGAAAGAAGAATAGACAGATCCAGGTTGGGAAGCAAATGAAGGTGTCAGAGCAGGTGTCAGGGTGAGTATGACTGGGCAGCTGACAGAGCCACCGATAGCCACACGGTGTTTGTTGTGTGTGTGAGCTGCAAGATCACATCCTAGCTCCTTGTCTAGAAGTCAAATCCTCAGTATCAATGATGTGGCTTACACAGCCCAACCAAAGTAGAAAACCCTCGCTTGCTGGCACACATTCTTTTTACTATCTTGGTGGATATAAATTTCTTTTTGAGATTTTTAATTTTTTTCATCAACCTTTGATAAATTATTTTGCCAATAAAATTGTTTTCAATAAATAATTTCCCTGGCTGAACTCCAATTCCTTCTTTGGTGATTAAAAACTGGTAAGAAAAATAGGGACCAGCAGATGGGGTAATGGCTACATTGCTGGACTCCCATGTAGTTGACTGCGGTTTGAGTCCCTGACTCCCTGGCTTAAACTCAAGCTGGGTGTGTGTGCGTGCGTGCCCAAGATCCCAAGAGGAGAATGGAGGAGAAGGGATTGTGGCATGGCCATCCCCTCTGGGGGCGATAATTTCTCGCTTTCTATCTCTCTCTCTCTCTCTCTCTGTCTTTCTTGTGCACACGTGCACCCTAGAGCAAAAACCTCTCCAAAAAAATAATAAATAAAAACTGGTAAGATAAATAAATGACTTTTGTTTGTCCCAGGCTATCTGAGAGGGAGCGGGTGCTCTAACATAGATTACACATAAGGGACCGTGAAATGATCATAATGAAGCAGCCGGCCAGGGGAGTTTGGTCTGTTTGGTAGTGACACAGAGTGAGAGTCCCAGGTGACCTGCAATCTGCAAATTGTGCCTCTCTTCCAAAAGTCAATGACATTCAGTTCTTCCCCTGCCACATGAGTATGCTCAGACTGCCCAAGGAGAGAGAGACACACACAAGCCAGGAAAGAACGATGCAGGCGGCATTTTGCAGAAGGAGGTAACTGAATGCAAACACCAGCCACTCCCAGAGCCGGCGGGACTGCCAGGCTTTTCAGAGAAGTCACATTAGCAGTTTCAGCAGTAGATGGAACTGGGCCAGGAGACACAATAGTGGGGAGAGAGAAGTTTCTGTAACTAAAGTCTGAACTGTGCATACTTGCAAACAGACCAAGAACTCTACTCTTGGCAAGCAGGACTGTGGGGTTTTTGTTTTGGTTTGGGTTTGGAGATTTATTTATTTATTTACTTATTTTTAGCAATTGTTCTAACTGAACCTGGGAAGGCGTAAAGCAGTGTGGGAAATAAAAGAAATCAGAGGATTGTAGCCCTTGAGTTCAGAATGAGGAAGATAACTCAACTGGCACTGGGAGAGACAGACCCACAAGCTCCCTCGTGCGAGAGACTGGAAGTCCCTAACAAATACTGCTGTGTGTCCTTTTCAATATGCCGTAAATACAGTTACGCTTAAATTGACTGCTTAGTAAACTGCAATTGGTTCTTCATCTTTCGTGTGAGCTCAGTTCTTCTCTATTAAAACGTTAATGGTCTTTATAAAGTCCAGAATGTATGAAGAACTCTTCAGTGCTACCAAATACTCTGATAGAATCTGAACCAGGTACATCCTAACTGATAATTACACGGTCACATCGAATGGACAGCAATTCTCCACTGAATGAAATTCACTTCAAGTTGAATATGTACACGTTATATCAGCAAGTTATAATAACATTGTTGTGACAGCAGCCCCTAGGGTAAATATAATTCTAAATTTCCCATCCTCCATTCTCCATGAACAAAACTTCATTTCTCAAAGTTGAAAATCAACAGAGCTTTTTATTTTTTTTTTACGACATTAAAATGGACAGCAACTAAACCACTCTTTTAAGGAACTAGTAGAAGGTTAAACTCCCCAAAGGCATTCTTTTTTCCACCTAATGTCAACTGAGTGCCAGCCATGCTGCAGATGCTGCATTAAGCAATGGAACTGAAGTAGGGACTAGCAGAGGCATAATGGAGATGTCGCTGGACTCCCACATAGTCTACAGTGGTTCGAATCCTGGATCCAGCAACTTAAAACTCATGCCAGGCACACACGCAAGCATGCCCAAGATCCCGAGAGGAGAATGGAGTCCTGAACTCAGTGGCTTGAAAATTACTCTGGGTGCATGTGTGTATGTGCCCAAGATTCCAGAAGGAATGAAGGAGAGGGGATTGTGGCATGACCATCCCCCTGGGGAGTGATTTCTCACTTTCCTTCTCACTGTCTCTGTCTCTCTCTGGCAAAGGCATGTGACCCAAGACAAAAACCTCTACCAAAAAAAAAGAAAAAGTTCACGGGACAATAGAATTAAAACATAAAATTATTTTGGTTCCAAAGAAGACTGTGAAATCCATACAGAGTATTTTCATAATATGTGTTTTCCATACATTTTTTTAAAGAGCCCTAATACATACATTTAATGAATTTGAATTTTTTCAGCACAAAATATGCCAGAGCATATTAGAATCATATTTTCCTAAAATTGGTATCAGTAGCACTATTCAGAAACTCACTTAGAGAGGCATTCTGATACATGCATTCAAATGGGCCAAGCATACAGCTATTGCAGCTTTATCCCGGGTAGAGGGTGTACAGAGATGCTGTCTTTAAAGCAGATTTTTAAAAATTGTCCCAATAGCAGCAGTATAGATAGAAATATTTGGAAGCATTGATGGGAGGAAATAAAGGCATCATTGCTATTCGCTGCTCTAAAAGGGACAGGTGCTCATCTGGGACTGGCGAGCTGCAGGAAAGGAGCCATAGAAACACAGAGATGCCCAATACCATGCATACCAAGCACAGCATTAGGCTGCAGTCCGTCCTCCAACGACCTTGTCTTCTGCCTTCAGAAGGCCCCGATGCCTGGGGCCTTCAGCAGCTCGGCATCTTCAGGGAGCAAAGGCAGGACCTGGTCTCCTCCCTAGCCTTCCCTGCACACTCAGGTGAAGGCTTCTCAGTGCTGCTGTGTCACCGATGCTCAATCTGATTCCACTTTGTAAAAATCTGGTGACATCCTTCAGTCGTTATTGTCTCTTTCACTGTTTTCTTTGCCTCGCGCATTTACGCCTTTTGTGTCTTTTTTTTCTCTCATTTTGATAATGTGTGTTCAATCTGAAACAATTAACTGAAACTTTCTTATTGTTTTAATGTGCATTTCCTGGTTGAATTTTTTTTTTCATCTTCATAGACCAATTTTACTGTTCATGAATTACCTGCTCTTATCTTTTGGCTGTTTTTCTATCAGGAACTAGTCATTTTCTTATCAAATTTAATAGTTCCCCTTTATAACATGTATATTAACTCACTGTGTTTAAAAGCTGCTGTAACTAGTGTTTTCAGTTTGTCATTTACTTTTAACTTTTATGATTTTTATGCATGGAAAGGGTGATTTTAATTATGATGTGCCATGGTCTGTGGAGCTTTCTCATGATTAAAAGCTATTATTAATTTTTTATTTTGAGTTATTTCATATCGCATTATTTAATTTAGTGTTTTTCTGCCTAGAGTGCCCTTACTTAGATTGGTATCAGAGAAATGCTTACTTAATTTACCTTCTAGATATGCTTATAATTTCATGTTTTTATATTTGCCTTTAAATCCATCTGGAACTTATTTTTTCAATGTAACATAAGGGGAGACTGTAAACAATTAATTGTGGAAAATAGCATGTATACTATCAAATACTTAAATATCAACAGACAATTAAAATGTACCTACATTTTAATACATAATTTAAAAGCAACTAGCCATTCTACTACAACCTGAATCATCATGTAAGGAAATATATTTTTCTTTAAGATTTTTGCCATAGGTCATATGTTCTCACTAGAGAGGAGAGAGACAGAGACAATGAGAGGGAAAGTAAGAAATCACCCCCAGAAGGGATGGCCATGCCACAATCCTTTCTCCTCCATTCTCCTCTGGGGATTTTGGCCATGTATGCACCTGTGCCCAGTGTGAGTTTCAAGCCACCATATCCAGGACTTGAGCCATACATAGTTGGCCATGTGGGAGTCCAGCACCTTACCCACTATGCCACTTGCTGGCCCCTGTAAGCACCTACTTTTAGGAGATCCAGAGCTAAAATCATTTGTGCTAGTAGTGGTCCAGGATGCATAACCCTAGAAGGATTTCGGGATTGGACCACTCACTGACCAGATAGCAACAAAGACTGCATTGTTGGTCCAAAGCAGGTTGCGTTCACCCCTGACAAACTGTAGATTCACCAATACTAAGAGTCTCCTCTGTGGTGAACTGGGACAGAAGGCAGGAGGAAGAGGGGTAGATACTGGGTTTATGCACTGTCTCCCGATGGAGAGACACAGCAGCAGTGGTTGTCACGAAAGTCTGCAGAGACGGCAGGTTGTAAGTATGACACCACTGGACAAAAGGAGGGTAAACGCAAGTCACATGACCACAACTCAGGACACAACCCACACTGCAGAAAACTTCCATGACACCCTCATTGACTGCAGGCAGAGGGCAGTACAGGCTGAAAACTAGACATGATTGTAGAGTAGCAGAATTGCACAGAAGGCTTACTACACAGCCCTGGCAAATTCACTGTGCCGGAGTCAAGGCCTTGGTAGACAGGAAATGAGAACCTGTGAACTGGAATGGAGACATATGTGTGGATGTGCTCAGATCCTCCTATCCTGGTGAACCAATTCGGCCAACAGGAGAGATTCGCTCTCCACTATTCTAGTACAGCCAACTTCCCTGGCCTAGAGACCAGGCAGAGACGGCATGTAAGATGCCTCACAAGATGGTCTTGTACTTGTTTTCCTTGAGATTTGACCCACCTTTCTTGTAGTTTATAGGCACAAAGCTATTGCCAAATCTCACCATGGTTCACCTGGTGCAGGACTGTCATTATTTTGGAAGCAAAGGAATTATTCACTCAAAATTTCTCACCCCCGGGAACCAGCAGTTAGCGTAATGGCTATGTCGCTGGACTCCCACGTAGTCGACCGCGGTTCGTGTCCCGGACCCGGTGGCTTAAAACTCACGCCAGGCGCGTGTGCGTGCGTGCCCAAGATCCCGAGAGGAGAATGGAGGAGAAGGGATTGCGGCGTGACCATCCCCCCTGGGGGGTGATTTCTCGCTTTCTGTCTCTATGTCTCTCTCTGTCTGTCTAGTGAGCGCACGCGCCCTACAGTGAAAAATCTCTCAAAAAAAAAAAAAAAATTCTCACCCCCTAGCTGATATCTACTGACAGGAACCCAGAGTATATGCTTTAGAATCAACTTTGAGGGGAGTGGGCTAGGGTGACAGGTGTCAGTTAAGATTGAAAATAGAGTTAATTAACAGGGGAGTAGGGGAGACTCTCGGGATTTAATGTTTTAGAAGTCCTTGATGTGATGCTGGGGCGGATTATTCTTTTTAAACTCAGGATAATCACTGAGTTTATGAGGTGGCACAGCAGAACAGCCTTGTCAAATTTTTGAGCAAAGAGGGTAAAGGCTTTAGAAAGGAGATAATAGGCTTGAAATCATTTAATGCTTAAAACCAAAGACTTCATTAGCTGACTGTGTTTCCCAAGAGATCCCAGAGGACATCCTCTCAACTAAATAAAAAAGAAACATACAGTATGGGGAAAATGAATCTGTCCTATTTAGGCTAGGGTGTACCACCAGGAAAGTTGCCATGGAATGAGCTATCTGGTGCCCTCACAATAAAAGAGTTCTGAGGGCCGGCAGATGGCATGGTGGCTAGGAGTGCTGGACTCCCACATGGTCAACCGTGGTTCGAGTCCTGGACCTGGCAGCTTGCTTCCTCACTTTCCCTCTCTCTCTCTCTCTCTGTCCCTTTTTGGTCAAATTTTTAATTAATTAATTAAATTGCAATAAAAAAATTCTAAAAAAAAAATTAAAGAAAAGAATCCTGAAATAGTAGAGACTGGTGGAGTTGCTCCACTGTCAGAGGCCAGGTAAATGTAACTCCTACAATAGATTGGCAAGAAATGCCAGAATGGAAATCAGAGACCCTAACTCTCAGGGATCTGCGGCAATAGTTTCCAGGTACAACAGATGAGTAGTAACTTAATGAATAATGGGTCCCCAAAAGATGTCCACAGAGAAAATCTCCCCATGTCAAGGTTCTTAACCACATCTGCAAGTGCCTTTCACCGTGTGAAGTGACATTTACGGATTCTGGAGAATTTCGCTAATCCAGGTGTTGCTGTGTGGTTAATAGCTACAGTCAGTTGACTTTACGCAAAGGAAATTACCTTTAATAATATAGGTGGGCCTCCTCTAATCAGTTGAAGGCCTGCAGAGCAAAATATGAGGATCCCCAAGAAGAAAAAGTTCTGCCTCAAACCTACAACATTAACTCCTACCTAAGTTTCCAGCCTGCTGGCCTGCCTTCTGGATTTCAGAACAGCAAATCTCCACAATTGTGTGAGCACCCTTCTTAGAGTAAATACATATACCTTTAAATATCCCATGGTTCTATTTCCCTGGATAACCTTGACTGAAATATGTGTTATAACACCAATAGAAAAAAATATGCAGGGAGTTAGCTCTGTGGTCTAATGGTTAGAGCAGTCAGAATCTGCATGGCTGACCGCACAGTTCAAGTCTCAGACTGGGCTGAGAAACACACCAGGTATGTGTGCATACATGCCCAACATCCAGAAAGGAGGGAGAGATGAAGGAGAAGGGATTGTGGTGTGACCATTCCCTAAGGGGGGGAGGATTCACCTCTCCTTCTCTTTGTCTCTCTCTCTCTTTCTTTCTCTTACTCTCCCAGGTGAGTACAAACACCCCCAGCAGGAAAAAAAAAAAAAGAAGAAGAAAGAAAAGAGAGCACGAGAAAAAGAAAAAAAAAGAGAGTGAAGAGAGAAAAGAAAAAGAAAGGAAAAAAGAGAAAAAGAAATAAAAAGAAAGGAAGAAGGGAAGAAAGAGAAAGAAAGAAGAAAGAGAGAGAAAAGAAGAAAGGGAAGAAAAAAAGATAAATAAATAAAGGTAACCAACAAGAATATTGTTTGATCTACATAACCAGAAAAGACCAAAAGTAGGTAAGGCAAATGACCATCACACAAAAAGAAAAATCATTAATCTTTTCTTAGCTTTTAAGTTTGAACCTATCAATGGAAAAGAATGCCAGATCCCCTCAAGGATTCCAATTCTTTTGCAAATGAACCTACAACTGGTTACCACAGTATACCTAGGACATAAAAATACACAAATATTAAAGGTCTTTTTAGGTAAGCTAGGAGCTGACAGTGACACCAAGAGAACCCAGGAGAACCCAAATGCTGTCATGGATCTTTTGTTACAATGGGAGTATATGAAAGGCAGGTGAGAAATAGAATCCCGCCCAAGTTCACCTGCCCGAGTTCACCTGACAGAGGTCGAAGGGACACAAAGCCTGTGGCCCGTTTTCCCATCCCTAGGAGCCTCAGTTAGAAGGATGTGCTTGGTAGCTGTCAAATCTCGCATTTGCTCCTGAACTCTTGGAACAAAAGCCATAGTATAGTGGCAGAAGGAGTCAAACGAAAGCTTCTGAAGTGATAAATCAGAAAAATGCCTCATGCTAGATGGAACCACAGAGATTTAATATTACTCTCAAAAGTGTGTACCACAGGGGCCAGCAGGTGGTGTGGTGGTTAGGAGTGCTGGACTCCCACATGGCTGATGGTGGTTCGAGTCCCTGATACACTCTCTTTTTCTCTCTCTCTTCCTCTCTGGTCAAATATAAATAAATAAATAAATAAATAAATAAAGTTGAATAAAATAATTCATTGTCATAAAAAGTGCATACCACTAAGGGATGCAGAATGAAGTCTCCAGCATGTGCCTGTTTCATCAGGTGCCAGTCTGACACCTGCAAAATTCAGGTGATTCATGGCAGATGGCAGTAGACTTCTGGGAACTTCACTAAGTGGTGACAAGAAACTCAGCTGCTAGGCTTCTAGTAAGTCATCAGCAGAGTCATGAAGTATTTTTCTATGTGTTCTATGCAAAAGTGTGTCATGCCTTTTCCAATGACCCAGTATTACACTTATTAGGGAGCTATTGATCTGGTGAATTTATCAGGAAGGATAATTATAAGCAGCTAGCATGCATTGGGGCCGGCAGATGGCATGGTGGTTAGGGGAGCAGGGGCGCTGGACTCCCACATGGCTTACCAACAGTTTGAATCCCAGATCTGGCATCTAGCTTTCTCACTTTCCCTCTCTCTCTCTCTCTCTCTCTCTCTCTCTCTCTCACTCACTTACTCTGTCCTCCTCTGGTCCAATAAAAATAAATAAAGTACAGTTTAAAAAAAAAAAAAAAAAGGAGAAGCAGCTAGCATTTACCTGGAATGAACAATAGTATACCTTCACAATCTTGACCAAAGATGATGTTAACTTTCTTTCACAACATAATTCAATAATAAAGGAACCTTAACTATCTGGGTCTTCTGCACATAGTAGTTCATTCTACTAAGGATGTCCATTTAATTGAACCTGGGGGGCAGAGAGTGGCTTTAATAAGGAATGCCTTTGTGAGGCATATGTAGGCCAGTAGTCAGGAGATTAATAATAAAGTTAACCCTTAATCCTGTCAAATTAGTGAAGTTTTCAGGATTTCATGATTTCATGACGTGCTAAGACACCGCCAAAGAAAAGGGCAAGTTATTGTTTCTTGCACCTCTTGCCACTAAGAAAAGCATAATACCTGGTTATCCTCTTTGGATTTTGGAGAAGGTATATGTCACATTTCGAAATACAGCTCAGACATTTACCAGCTGATTTAGACGGCAAATAGTTTTGAGGGGAACTTTGCAGTGAACGTAAGCAGTGGGACAAGCATCCCTGTCACTTGGATCATATGACTGAGCAGATCCCATGGTGCCAGGGTCTTTGCTGAATGTAATCATGCATACACAGGCTTCTGCTAGCTCCCATAGACGAGTCACCGCAAAAACCCAAGTGCTTGGTGCAAGGTCTGCCGTCTGGACCAGAGAACTATTGGCCTTTCTAAGAGCAGGTCACAGCATGCTACTGGACCTTGTCAGAGACTGAACTCCCAACCAAAGGATATGAACTAACTGTGCAAGTTCTCACCTTGACCTAGATATAACATCAGGCCCTGGGTTTGGGGATGGGGCCACAAAACCAACTTACCATATTATGGAAATGATGCACTCTGGATGAGACCCAAGCAGACCCGGAAACAGGTTCATGAACGAGTGTCCCAGATTCTTACATTACTTACTTAGTTAAGTTGATATACAATGATTAATGTTAACCGGAAATCACAATATAAATCAAGATGAAATGTTTGGACAATGCAAGCCAAAGGAAAATTTGGACCCCACACCTTTGGTTGTGACAGTCTGTGAAAGAATTCCTGAGGTCACTTGCAGCTGATACAGCTGGGAAAAGCCCACAAGTGAGGAATAAGGCAATATAGATGATAGTACTTGCTGGCTCTAATAGCTTACACTGCTATACATATAGGTGGTGGGTATGTACAGCAATTCTTTTATTAAAGTTCCATTTCAGGCACCTGCAGCTACTAGCAATTATATTTTAAACTAGCACATTTTATAAAGTAGCATTATTTACACTAACAGAATTGTTCATTGATTTCAACTGTACCCAATCCAACCACCAAAAAATTGGAGAATTTTCTTCCCCAAAGACACTGACTTTTTCTGGTTTTTTTTCTTTTCCTCTCTCTCTCTCTCTCCTCTCATCTCCTCTCTCTCTCTTTCTCTCTCTCTCTTTCAATTGCCAGAGAGCCACTGAGCAGTTGGTTTACCAGGGAGACCTAGAGGGAGAAAACACCCCCCAATGGGGCACGGTCACCCTGCGATCCCATCTCCCTCATTTCTCCATCCCATCAGGATGTAGGCCACCACAAACACAGCCACCAGGCAAATCTGTCAAGCACAGGGGCCAGGATTTTAACCTAGGAGGGCCATGTGGGATCTGGCTCCCTTAACCAGTAGGCCTGACTTTCTCTTTACACTTATGTGTGATTTTCGATTAAGTTTGGATAGTTTTGGGTTTATGTGTCTTTATTCAGCATTATAACGAAGCCTAAACATGCACATAAGAATCTAGCTCTGGGCTTTCTGGCGGTTAAGGTAAGGCGGCCCAGGACCATCCCTACACACCAGCAATTAAACAAGGTTGAAGAAGAGACAGGTGAGGGATGACAGACGTGTTAGGCATAGTTTCAACACTCCAGCACACCCTTCTCTATCCTTATTGACGATAGATACATTCCTGTCCAATCCCGGAAATTCTGTCCAAGAAGTTCCGGATGGCAGGTTAGATCAAGTTCCAGCGAATATATACGGGAACAACTCAGAGCCACCTCTGAACACTGCAAAGACAGATTCCAAAGAGCTCTGCTGGCTCTTCTTTCCACCATCTCTAGAGAATGAAGAGGCTTCTTGCGGGGTAAGAGCCACCGCCAAAGTCGAAAGGAGCAGTCGCACCAACTGGCTGCATCCCACGGCCCTTCCCCAGGGGCGGTGCTGAAGAGCTCCCAGGGCTGGAGCCCAGACTGGGGCGTGCCGGGCCGGGGAGCTTCTGATTGGCCCCCTGTGGCGAATGGACCAGGCCAGGACTAATGGGGCGGGGGAGTATTGGCCTGGGAGTTGGCATCGCAGCTCCAAGGACCTCCCAGGTTTAAGAAGCGATGAACACGCCCTAACTAAAGGGGGGGGGGGGGGAGGTTGGGGAGGAGCCTGAAGCTGCGGTTTCTGGGTGTTTGTCGAAGCCACTTCGCCAGTAAACCAAGGGCTCCGGAAGGTTCTGTCCCTCGGAAGTGTTCAGAATTGCAGGGAACATGGGGACCGGTTTTTCTTTGGGCACCTTCCCCTGATCTGCGTTTTGTGTGGAGCCCTCCTGCGTGTGTCCCATCTGCAGCCCCGAGGTGACACTCTGAAGGGCACTTTCCACAAGTCCTAGCTGGCCCGAATCTCGGGGAGGAGATTGGGGATCTGGCGTTTGGGATACTGTAACTATATCACAGCTTTCCTTTCCATTAAAAAAAAAAAATTACAGAACGGAGAACTGAAATCCGGAGCGTGCGCTGAAAAGACGTGATAAAATTAAGAGACGCATTCGGGTATGGATTTGGCTTTCCTTTTTCTTTTATTCTAACAATGATTTTAAGTGACCAACGCCATGACCGACGCCACTTGGCAATTGTTTATCCGTGAGCGAATAGGTGAGACTGGCGCAGATCTCGCTGTGCGTATGCATGAGCCACTGTAAATGTTTGGGCACGCTCGCCGGAGCTGGGGTCCTAGCTGGGAGCACAGGCAGGCGGACTTCTCTCCGTTCCTGGTGCCCTCCCGGCCCCGGGTGCGCCCGGCCTGGCCCACAGCCGCCAGGGCCGCCGGAGAAGTCCCGGAGGAGCCCAGGGCAGGCCACACCGGCTCCAGCACCCTCGCCCGGGGGCAGTGACACACACCAGAGTCGAATTACAGCCCCGCAATTAACATATGAATTTGACGAACCTAAAAGTGGGAAGGAGGGGGAAAAAAAAAAAAAGAAAGAAACTGGCGGGCGCCCGGGCGCTCCGCTCGCAGGAACTTTGCTCCGGGTAAAAACTCTTTGATTGGTTGTTAACTTCTCTGTTATTGGTCTCTGAATGCCCCCCGCCGGCCCCTCCATTGGCTGAGCAGACACGCGACCGGCGCGAGGAGGGGGCTGGGAGAGGAGCGGGGGTAGACACTCTGGCGCGTGCCGCTTTTTAAAGGGGCGCAGCGCCTTGAGCAACCGGAGAAGCTTCGTTGCACGCGACCTGGTGTGTGATCTCCGAGTGGGTGGGGGAGGGCCGAGGAGGAAAAAAGTGAGACGTAGCAGAAGAAACCCGGGAAGGGTTTTTTGGGGGGTTGAGCTCTTGTACTGGTGCCTCCTCCGACCCTGCGCCTCCGGCCTTGGCAGTGCAATGTCCCGCCTGCTGCATGCAGAAGAGTGGGCTGAAGTGAAGGAGTTGGGGGACCACCATCGCCATCCCCAGCCACACCACCTTACACAACCGCCGCCGCCGCAGCCACCTGCGACCCTGCAGGCGAGAGAGCACCCCGTCTACCCAGCCGAGCTGTCCCTCCTGGACAGCACCGACCCACGCGCCTGGCTGGCTCCCACTTTGCAGGGCATCTGCACGGCACGCGCCGCCCAGTATCTGCTGCACTCTCCCGAGCTGGGTGCCTCCGAGGCGCCCCGGGACGAGGCGGCGCCCCGGGACGAGGCAGACGGTGGTGGGGAGTTGGTAAGGAGGAGCGGCTGCGGCGGCGGCAGCAGCAAAAGCCCGGGGCCGGTGAAAGTGCGGGAACAGCTGTGCAAGCTGAAAGGCGCGGTGGTGGTGGACGAGCTGGGCTGCAGCCGCCAGCGGGCCCCTTCCAGCAAACAGGTGAACGGGGTGCAGAAGCAAAGACGGCTGGCGGCCAACGCCAGGGAGCGGCGCAGGATGCACGGGCTGAACCACGCCTTCGACCAGCTGCGCAACGTTATCCCGTCGTTCAACAACGACAAGAAGCTGTCCAAGTACGAGACCCTGCAGATGGCCCAGATCTACATCAACGCCTTGTCCGAATTGCTGCAAACGCCCAGCGGCGGGGAACAGCCGCCGCCGCCGCCAGCTGCCTGCAAAAGCGACCACCACCACCTTCGCGCCGCCGCCTCCTTCGAAAGCGGGGCGGGCACCGCGACCGCGGCCGGAGCTCAGCCCGCCTCGGGAGGGGGCCCGCGGCCCACCCCGTCCGGGAGCTGCCGGACTCGCTTCTCGGCCCCGGCCTCTGCGGGAGGGTACTCAGTGCCCCTGGACGCTCTGCACTTCTCGGCTTTTGAGGACAGCGCCTTGACAGCGATGATGGCGCAAAAGAACTTGTCGCCTTCGCTGCCCGGGGGCATCCTGCAGCCAGTGCAGGAGGAAAGTAGCAAAACTTCTCCCCGATCCCACAGAAGCGACGGGGAGTTTTCCCCTCATTCTCATTACAGTGACTCGGACGAGGCAAGTTAGGAGGGGACAGAATCCTGAAAACCGAGACAGATTAACCCGCCCTTTCCCAGTGCGCGAGAAGCCCCGCGGCTAAAGATCCCCGGACCCTTTAATTTTTGCTCTGCGACGGTCGTTGTTTAGCAACGACTTGGCTTCAGATGGCAGCTACGTTTGATAGTTTGCAAATGCCGCCGCTACCCCAAACGTCCTAGGGTCCATACTGTTTGATGAAAACGTGGTTAAAGTTGTGCCCCTCCCTCCCACCTCCGCTCCCCCCATAGATAGATCAAAAAGTGTAATTCTAGGTACTCACACGTGGCATCACCATTCTAGTTTCCTGCTGCCAATACGCTGCTAAAACGTCGCATCTTGTTCTCTGTCGCTGGTTTGGGTTTAATTTATTTCATGCCCTGGGCATTTATCCCTGTGTGTTGCGCGTACTCACGTGTGGGAAGTTAGTCTTCCGAAGTTGTTTCCCAAAATGCATTATGAAACTCCAAGTGAATGCTCCCAAAGCGAATAACTTTTGACTGCGGAACTGTTAGAAAACAGGAAACTTTACGGTTTGTGGATTGTGGAAACATACCCAGTATGTACACTGTATCCGATCGCGAGAACGTTGGCGTCTTTCAAGACGCGGGGCGCACGCACTTTATCAGCCGCGGCTGCCACGGCTGCAGGAGAAACTCAACTGCCAATTGCAGACCATTTTTAAAAAACACACACACAGCCACTTGTAATCTTTAAGCTCTTCGCGAATGTTTGTTTTTTTAAAAAAGGAAAAATTAAAAAAAAAAACAGATGGTAGTGTCAAAAGCATTCGATCCATTTTATTTTGCTTTGTTAATATTAGAACATTTATTTATTATTGCGTGCTACCTTTTCTACTGATCTTGATTCGGTTTTTTTTTTTACGTTTTCTACTCAAGATGATTTTATTTTAATTTAGCAAAGCCAGCTGCCATTGTTTTATGTATTTCCTTTTGCAAATGATGAAAATAAACGTGGAAAGTAACTTTCGTCACTCAGTTATTCCATTCGAGCGTAAGCATCAAAAATAGTTTTTAAATGACTTCGAAGATGTCAACTAAGTCGTCTATTAAATGAGAATGTGTGTGATCTAACCATTTGGAAGAAAGAATGTTTAAACTTGGTGCTCTCAGATAGTATTAGAAACCCTCCATAGAAAAGAACTCAAGCCAGTTCATTGAATTGTGAGATAAACCGGTTGCCTATATTTGCAACACGGTGTTACCTCTTGGGTAGCCAGGACTTCCCAATCTTTTCTGCTCCTAGCCTCAACCATCTCTGTAAGGGGAGACACAAGGTTCGAGTCCCTAAGGATCTATTTCCACTCACAAAGTTTCTCACGTAGGTCAAATACACAACACCAGCTTACCCGGTCTTCTCCCCACCTCTTTCTCTTTCTCCCTGCCACTGCCACCCCCTTCTCTCTGTCTCTCAGTCTCTCTTTTGGGGGAGGGAGACCTTTAGAAGGAAAGAGGACAATGGAAAAAAGAACTTGAGGGATCCAGGGAATACACATTGGATTCAAAAATGAGAAGCATGCAGTTGTCCCAGGACATTGGACCTAGGACCTTCACTTATTCTTTATCTTTTCAAACAATTCTTTGTCCCGCATAGAAGATGATGTGCCTTTTCCTAGGTCCTCTTCTTCTTCTTCCAAGCGCAAAACCTTTACCTACGTTGTTGAGTCAGTTGCAAAAACTACCCGGTGCGCGCACTCACCGCAGGTGTCCCTCGCGGAGGAAAAGGCTATTCTGGGTCTCCGGGTTATATCCAGAGATTTTGGAAAGGCTAATGCAGTGTGTGTAGAGAGAGGATAAAAAGAGGGATTTTTTTTAAAAAAAAGATATTTGACTGGCAAGCGTGAGAGTAAAACGTGTATCAGACCTTCGGTAAGATCAACTTCGCTGGAGTCGAGAGGTTGATTTTAAGCCAAATCTTTTGTTTTGTGTCCTCACTGGGAGGACAAATTGCGGGAAAGGGAAGCACCCTCCTTTCCTCCCCTTAAACAGTGAGGAAGGTTCATCGCTCCTGCATCCTTCTCCCCTCCGGCCGCCCCCTCCAGCACCTTGAAAAGAGAAAAAAACCTCCTCAAGTTAGGTTTGTCGAAAGAGAACGGCGCCTGCGAACGCGGGGTCTGGTCAACCAGGAGGCGCGAACCAGCGTCTAACTGACCTCCTGGCTGTCCGCGACTTTCAGCCGAACCAGACCGAGGGAAGGAAGCTGAGAGCCTCAGCCAACTCTCTGGGACAGGTGAGCGGCGGCTCGTGACACTTTCCAGGGGCTGAAACAATGCACCTGTCCCTTAGATAACCTTTGGCTCCCAGCGAGTTCGCCGGCTCTCTATAAGCATCAGGAATCTTCGGGCTGCTGAATAAATCAAGCGATTGCTTCTAACACATTTCCATTGCGCTCCCAATAAGCAGATCAACAGGTATGGACACAAGGCAACCTTGCAAGATGAGAGTGCTCTTATTTTGAGAGTCTGGGTGCTTGTGTAGAGGAAGAGAGCAAAAAGGACCTAGAATTCTTTTACCTGTTGTGAGTCTGAGAGAAAGAAGGAGTGGAGGACAGAAAGGGTTATGATTTTCTTTTCTCAGAGAAAACTATATTTCATTCTTTTTGAACACTTACACTCCTTTCATGTCAACCAAAAGGAAAGCCTTTGTTCAATGTTACTGCTTTTTATGGACTCAGGAATTGCAAAACAGGGCATCCTGGCACTTCTGTAAATCTGAAACCATTGCCCCTAACTTGCCCCAAAGACACAGCCAGAAAGGTCAGTCTCTAGAACCAGATCTTAGTACCCTTGCCCATGAGCACAGTGTTGTCACATGTTTTTCTCTTTTAAAAAAAGTCAGTAGTTAGGTATCCAAATGCCCAAGGTTGGGGAGTGGGGGGACAGGACCGTGCCAGCAAAGAGGTGGATATTTCTATTTTGTCATGTTGGTGGCATTATACAGGAATTGGAGAGAACCCCACCTTCGTTTAAGGACGCCCCGGTACATTTCTTCTCTAGAAAAAATAATCCATAACACAATGCCACTTTGCAAATTTTATATCCCATTCATTGAAAAGTGAGGATGAATTCTAACCAGCCCATCAAGGCATGCACAAGAAGTCAAATCCCTTTGTGGTAAATTAAGTGCTCAAACTACTAATAAGAACTTTAGCTTCCCCCCCCCTTCTATTTCTTTCTTCCTTTTATTTATTTATTTTTTTTTTTATGCTGGCATTTCTTTGAAAGAGATGTACCAGCACATTTCCAAGTTAGGGTTCTGCTGTGGAGTTTGCATAACAAACGTGGGGCAGCTCGCCTCCCTTACACTCCATTAACAAGCTGGGACATAGAGCTGCAGGTTGCTATAATCTCATTAATATTTTGGAAACTTGAATATTGAGTATTTCTGAGCGCTCATTCCCCATATGCCAGACCACTCCTGCCATGCTGACTGGCTCCTTTCTCTCCATTATTAGCAATTAGCTTCTACCTTCCAAAGTCAGATCCAAGTATCCAAGATACTAGCAAAGGAATCAACTATGTGTGCAAGTTAAGCATGCTTAATATCACCCAAACAAACAAAGAGGCGGCATTTCTTAAAGTAATGAAGATAGAAAAATCGGGTTAGTTCTTTGCGACACGGCTGTTGCTTTCTGGGGTGTCACACTTTAAACAGCTTGCTTTGTATGCTGTCCTTAACTTCTAGCCCATCACCACTCATATTTGTGGAGGGTTTTGGCTCAGCACACTTTGGGAAACTTACTCGATTTCACGGAGAGCTGAATGAAGATTATTTTTGGCAATGGGCAAGTTTAAACACATTCTCTATGGGGCACTGCGAACTAGGGGTCCAGTGTGATCAGGAAAGAGAGGGAAGAGTAATATCCTTAATTATAACGGATGCATCACAAATGCTTTCATGCATCATTTTGAGAGATTTGAACTTGAACTAAGAAAGAGGTCTTGAACAAAACATAGCTTGTAATATTTCTCTCCTCTACTCATGGAAAGCTCAAGAAAAAAAAAAAAAGATCAATTCTGTCTTCCGGATAGAATTGAGAACACAAAGTAGCAGACCCATTTGTCAATTACAAAATCTAGACTGTCGAAGGCAATCTACCATGGAAAGACCAGCAAGTGTGGGTGAGACCTAAACATAACCCCTAGCAGGTGAATTGCTTGCTGTAGATTTTCAGGGGGTATAGGAGTGGGGAGGTGGGGTGAGTATAGGCAGGGTGTTCGTCTTCCTCGCTGTTTTCCACTACGCTCACCAGCCGCCCTCACCACTCCTGGCCAAGCAGGGTCACAGACACCCACCGCCCAAATCCTGTCCCTTCCCGGTCTAGGCCCCTAAATGGAAAAGGCAGCAGGGAGGAGAACGGGTTAAATCCCAGAACGCAGGGGAGAGCCAGGGATGGAGAGAAGTCGGGGGCAGATAAAGAAAGGGACAGGAACCAAGGAGCGTGGGGGTGGTTTGCCGTAATGTGAGTGTTTCTTAATTAGAGAGCGGCTGACAATGGAGGGGCTGGCAGAGGCTCCTGGCCGTGGTGCGGAGCGTCTGGAACGGAGCACGCGCTGTCAGCTGGTGAGCGCTCTCTCCTTTCAGGCAGCTCCCCGGGGAGCTGCGAGGCCACATTTAACACCATCATCACCCCTCCCCGGCCTCCTCCACCTCGGCCTGCTCCTCCTCGACAGCCTTCCTCGGCCCCCCACCGGCAGAGCTCACTGAAGCCAGCGCCTCTCGCCGCCCCGCGCACTGGGCCGGGGCCCCTCTCCAGCCCCGGCTTCGCAGCGGGAGCCGCCACTGCCCACTGCACCTCCCAGCAACCAGCCCGGCGAGAAAAGAAGCTGCGCAAAGTTAAAGCCAAGCAATGCCAAGGGGAGGGGAGGCTGGAGGCGGCGGGCCTGTCGGGGGAGTAGGGACTGGGGGCTGGGGCTGGGGCCTGAGGCACCTGAAGCGTGAACCAGCACTGGGTAGCTGGCGCAGGCTTGGCGAGGGGAGGTGTAGACGCGCTCAGGCTAGGCCGCCAACGTCGGCCCGGAGCTAGAAGTTGAAGACATCCTGCTTTTCTAGCCCAAGATCTCTCTCCTCCATCCCTCCGTCATGTTAAAGAGGTTTTTTTTTACACGCTATTAAAGTTCTCACTTGAAACCTTAAGACATGCTCCGGCTTTATCTTCCCACTCCAGGGCTTGGGACTCAGGGCCTGGCCCTTCTTCCCTTCTGCTCCTTAAAAAACAGAGTTAAGGATTTCCCGTACAAACATTTTCAGTCTTTCTACAACGCAGGCCTCCTCTCCCTCAGTTCAGTTCTCTGCTCTGACACTAACAGTGTAAGCCTTTGCTGCCTCATCTACAGTGGGCCAGAGCCATTCTACAAGTTCATACTTTCCCCCAAGGAAACCGGAAGGCTCCTCAAGAGGAATGAAAAACAAGATGGTATTCAATAAGGATATTGAGTCACTATTTATTTTTAACAATTCTGATCAGAGAGTGAAGAGATCTGACACAGTGAGTGTATTCTGAGGGCCAACAGGGTCCCCAGGGCAGCTCCACCTCCTCCTGTCAGGAAGGTGAGAGAAGGTGTAAGCAAGATTTGAGGTGCCCACCTTAGGGTTTCTCAAGCCAACAGATGTGACTCTTTGGGGTCACTGGACAATGACTTGTCTCTTCTAGAAACAGTTTCCCATAATCCCAACCATCCTGCCCTATAGACTCTTGGAGCTGAGGTGCTGACAGGGAGGAGCTAGGATTGGATGGGATTCTCAAGTCTCTGGGATGGAGGGGAGCACTTTTAGAAGGGGTAGCCCTAATTCTTTGTATCTTAGAGGCCGCAGAACTAGAGAGATCTGAAAGATGGTAGCCATTTCTTATTATCAATAGCAGTATCTGCTTTTGGAAAGAGCCCAGTAGAAATGTGCAGGATTATTTACTTTCTCCCAACCCAAGAGATGCTGATTCGGATTCCTAGGAATCTGCATGCAGGATAGCTTAAGGGATCTCTTTGGAATTGGCCAAGGAGCAGGCTCCATGTCCATGTTTAGGAACCCAGAGCGCCTAAAGCACTAACCTAAAGGAATTTTGGTTAAATCCCTTCTTGAGACTGTCTATGAAAAATGGATACTAGCTAATAACTCCCCTTTGCCTCCTTTTACAATATCCTGTGACTTTTTCCCAGAAAGAGAGAAGCAGAAAACTTAGTCTCTTGGATCTCGTGACATGATTGTGTTGCTTTCAGGCTCAGGAGCCTGGGACAACACGCTCCAGGCCAAAGATAGCTCAACTCTAAAGTGACGCGAGCTGTCTTTGGAGACATGGTGGCATCAGTCCAGAAGGAACAGGACATTCACGCCCTTTCTGTCCAGCATGACAGGCACTGTGGGGGAAGCCAGAAACATACAGAATGCAAACACCCATGAAGAGCAGGAAGAAAATGCTCAGACTAAACCAACGCAAGGAGAAACAGGGAGGCGGGGCAGGGTTGCTGCTGGCTTAAGGCAGATGGAGTTTTATCACTCTGCCTAATAAAGATGGCCTGAATTTAGTGGCTCGCTCACTTTGATGGAAGGATCAGCCACCTATAAATTGACTGAAGAAGCTGTCTCCTAGGGGTTAGCAGGCAGCATAGTGATTAAGGCAGTGGACTCCCATGTGGTCGACCACAGTTCAAGTCCCAGGCCTGATGGCTTGAAACTCATGCTGGGTGCATGTGCATGCATGCCCAAAATCCCAGAGGAGGTTGAGGCATGACCATTTCCCTGGGGGTTGATTTCTCACTTTTTGTCTCTGTCTCTGACGAGTACATGAGCCCTATAGCAAAGATCTTTCTCTCTCAAGAAAAGTTGTTCCTTGGCATTGGTACTATTAATCAGAGAAAAACGATTTTATTATTTAGATGGAGATGATCCCATACAACAGTATAACTTCTTTTGGTGACTAATTCTTTTATTTCTTTCAAACTCTTGCCCAGCTGTTTCTGATTCATATTTCCTACCTTCCTCTTCCTTCACCAATGAATGGACACTTACTGTGTAGTGATACAGATAGGACTGGGGTTAGCCTCTGTGGGAGTGACACGAAAATGTAACAGACTCCCTTACAGAACTTAGAACTGTTGAAATTGTAGAACAAAACATGGGGGGGAGGGGGACTTCATCTGCCAGGTGAGGGTGGCATTCTTGCTACAATGGGCTTTTAATTTTGGTCTTCCACAAAACTATTTAATTCACAATTCTGGGTGTATCCTGTGCAGAGTCTTAATTGTTTCCTTCAAAAACAGTACAGACTTTGAGTGGTTTGATACCACAGAGCTAATCTTCAAATCACCCACAGCTCCAATCTCTGCCCACTTCAGCCCAGAGCAGACCTCTATTTTGTTTCTTAGGAAGTTGTCAGAGCGGTGAGAGGAAGTTGTCAGAGCGGTG
>NW_006203479.1:1121727-1152103 GCF_000334495.1 Tupaia belangeri chinensis | reverse complement strand
GAAGTTGTCAGAGGTGAGAGGAAGTTGTCAGAGCGGTGAGAGCAGTTGTCTTTTCCTCCCAGAGTCGCTCTGAGGCTCTGAGAGAGGTTCAAGGTCTGCTGAAGGTAGTTAGCCTTTGCAGATCCATGGCCACAGAAAGCCCGGTCTGCTGCGTTCCTCCCACCACACTTCACTTGCCTCACGTGCATATTTTCAACAGCCCTCCTATACCGGCTCCTCCTACTCTTTCTTTTTTTCTTTCTTTTATTTTTCCTCTTCATTTCTTCTCTTTCTTTCTCTTCATTTCTTCTCTTTCTTTTTCTTTCTTCTTCCTTCCTTTCTTCTTTCTTTC
This sequence comes from Tupaia belangeri chinensis, assembly GCF_000334495.1. Classification (NCBI taxonomy): domain Eukaryota; kingdom Metazoa; phylum Chordata; class Mammalia; order Scandentia; family Tupaiidae; genus Tupaia; species Tupaia belangeri. The sequence goes on along the minus strand of NW_006203479.1, from coordinate 1,151,772 downwards.
TTTCTTTCTTTCTTCCTCCTTATTTCTTTCCCTTCCTTCCCTCTTTCCTTTCTTTCATTCTCTCTTTTTTCTTTCTTTCCTCCCTTTGTTTCTTCCTTTTCTTTCTTTCTTTTTTTTAATTTGCCAGAGGGTGTTAGTTGACCAGAGACAGAGAAAGAAAAGAGACGGGGAGAGAGGAGAAAACACCCCCCTCCATGGGCACAGCCTTGCAGCAATCCCTTCTCCACGTCTCCCTCCTGTTGGGATTTTAGGTACGCACACATTTGCGCTCACTGTATTTTTCAAGCCCCTTGGCCCAGGGCTCAAACTGTGTAATAGGCCATGTGGGCTTCAGCTCCCTTAACCACCAGGCCACAAGCTGGCTCAGTACTCTTCCTGTTCTTGCTCAAACATGGAAGTGACGGAGACCTCTGAACTATTTCATTTTACGTTTGTTCTAGAAAGAACTAATTTAAAGTATTTCTTTGGAATTTGCCAAAGAGCAGATTCCATTTCCAGTGGGTTAGATTTAAGAGATGAATTAGCTAAAGTAATGTTCATGTATAATGCCAGCTTTGCTCCTCTGATTTCATCGATCCTGGGCATGATGGCCTCTGATTCCAAATCGGAAATTATTTCTATTCTCATCTAGAAAAATCTATTCAGATACTAAAAATGAGAGTACTTTTAAAAGTTCATAGGAAAATTGAATTAAAGGATGAGTTTATTTTGGTGCAAATTTTTAAAAAATCCACGCATAGTTTTTTTCATAACATGCATTTTCTGTGAACTTTTTGAAGATACCCCTGTGGGCCCTGCACCCACCCTACTCAATAGCATATGAGGTTAGGAAATGAAACTACGCAATGTTATATGAAATTGTGTCCTGAAGAGGGAAAACCTAGAAGCAGAACATTTCTCCAAATTGTTACCCCACCTGTGCTGGTAAGGAGGATAGAAAAATAGAGCTATCTACCCTTTGTATTGCTTTTCCTGGAAGGAGAAGTGAATGAACTTGCTACGTTTGTGGCTGAGGTTTCATTCAGTGATAATATACATTTATACATTTTTTAATTCACTTGGTCATCTGAGTCATTTGACTTTTTTCCCTTTAACCTTCCTCCAAGTAAGCATTTACCCCTGTCCTGAGTGGTTCTGTGTCTAAAAAATATTTGTTTTAAAAAGTTGTGGAACCCAGCGGGTGGTGTGGTGGATAAGGTGCTGAACTCCCACATGGCTGAGCATGGTTTGAGTCCCGTACCTGGCAGGCTTGCTTTCTCAATTTCCCTCTCTCTTTCTCTGTCTCTCACCGGTGAGCTCATGTGCTCTATAGCAAATTTAAAATGATAATAATAAATAAATAAAATTTTAAAAGTTCTGTTCTGTATGTGTCATGAGTCAGTATTTCATTTTGTAAACCTCTATTCATCGATACTGTCAACTCCCCAAGGCACAAGGTGAGAAGTAAGGGCATTTGAAAAAGCAGAATATATTTCAAATAACTGTGGGAAGTTTGCAAGCAGCTGGAAGACCATATTTGAGGACCAAGGTGTAAAGTAAAATTTATACTTGCAGTCACGCCTAGATACTCTCCACAAGATGGTTGACCCTTCACTCCTTCCTACCACGATGACTCCTAAGGATTTATTTTCTAGCCCTTGTCACCAAGACCGAAACCCATACTGGTCATCATCCTCCCCACCCCGCCCCCACCAGCTCTTTGCTCTTTTGGTATGTCTTATGTCTACATGGTTCAAAAAAAAAAAAAGGAGTGTGATGCTGCGACACCGTCCCTTTTCTGTTCGGCCTTCTCTGAAAACCACCCTGAAGAGTTCACTGTAGGCCAGAGGGCTACTTCCCCAATGCTGTGCCCAGTATGTGAGTATGTCTCTGCTTGTTCCCCCACGGTGACCACTTGGCTCTGGGGAAGTGTGACTTTACCCAGACCAAGGGTCTTTGCTTTGGTTCAGTGTCTTCTTAGGCGCACTCTGCCTCAGGCAGTAGGCCTAAAGACTGCAGGGGTGGGGAGAGGGAGGAGGCTTTGCTTCTTAGCCAAAGACTGTTCTCAGGAGGGACCTGAGGCTTCTCAGGGGCTAGAGAGGAGAGGAGTCATTTAGCAGGGTCCATTTGGGAAACTCTGGAGCACTTTTCCAGGCGCCAAGCATTATTTGCGCAGGTCCTTCTTAGGGGAGCCCTCCCCATCCTCACACCACCAGGAAATAAAGAATATTGGAGAGATTTTTGTTATAGGGAGTGTGTGCTGCCAGGACAGAGAGAGACAAAGAGACAGAAAGCAAGAAATCACCCCCCCCCCCAAGGGGAATGGCCACGTTGCAATCCCTTCTCCTCCATTCTCCTCTTGGGATCTTGGGCATGCATGCACACGTGCCCGGCGTGAGTTTAAGCCACCGGGTTCGGGACTTGAACTACAGTCAACTACATAGGAGTCCAGTGACATAGCCATTACGCCAACTGCTGGTCCCTTTTTCCCCTTTTTTTCATGAGACCCCGTGCAAAACTCTCTCACAGTACACTGTAATTGCTGGTGTATTTGTAAAAGACCAGCCCCTTGAAGGCTAGACATGCACCTTGCCATGGGCCCAGTGGCAGGCAGATCATGTTCATGGGTGAGATGAGGGAGAACGAGGTCCCCAGGCCTGGCACGCTCTGCCTGGGTCTGGCCACAGAAGTCCTTGTTTTGCTTTCTCTTTAGATGACACTCTAAATAGATTACAGCCAACACCAGCCCCTTGGGTGTCCTGAAACCTCTTCTGAGGACTTCGTAACAAGTTCTGCCCTCTTTTCTTTAACTTTTCCCCAGCCTCTCAAACCTCTCAGTGAGCAGGAGGCCCCTCTCCTCTGTGTTGAGACACCCCTCCTAACAAATGACCCTGTGTTGAAGGAAGCCCGTTTCTGAGATCCCCTCCAGTCAGGGCAAGGACTTGGTCACCTCTGCATCCGGGTTCACAGAAACACTCCCTCCAAGACCCGCATGCCTTCTAGTATTAGCTGGACACGCCAATGGATGCCCTTAAGCCCCTGGGGAAGTAGGTCTGGCCAGGTGATGAGAAGGGACTGGCCACGCCAGGGACTCCTGAGAGTTCGAAGCATGATTCCAGCCTCTCTCCACCTCGCCTTCCTGGCTATCCCTGGCTGCATTTCTAGCGCGTTGTTATTCTGTCACGTCTTCTTCTCCCCTTAGGAGCTCTTGCATGCTTCGTATTCATCCTCTTCTAGCAGTTTCCCTGTCCCATCATTGCCCCTCACCCCAGCCCTTCTCACTTGGCTGACCCTCACCTCACCGCCTTCAATCTTTCTATGTTTTCACTTTTCTTTCCTTGATCCCTCATCTTCACTTCTCAGGACGAATCTCCTGGCCAATGGTTTTCTTCTCCTCTGTGTCTTTGCTCCTTCCCGGACTTGGCCCTAACCCCATCCAGCTCCCTTCCTGGGGTCTTTCTTTCACTCCTCTCCTCCCACGGCCGGGCGGGACCTGAGCCCTGAGCCGCCACTCCGCTGCTGCCGGTGAGGCGGCACCACCTGCAGCGGGGACAGGGGCCAGGACAAGTTAACGTCTTGCAGAGATGGGGGATCTGCAGCGCCTCCGGGTAGGAGCGGCCACGGGCCTCACCCCTGCACCCTGGCGGAGGACACAGCCCAGGCTGGAAACCGGATCTGCCGTCAGCGGTAACTGGACGTTTTTCCTCCTTTTTTGCCTCTGCTCTTTCTCCGGACTAAGATACCCCGCAGCGCTGCAGCCACTGCGCTGCGACTTTGGGCCTCCTAATCTCGGCGAATCAGCTCGGGATCAGGGTGCAGGTCACCGCCAGCCTATCTGTTTGATCGCGAGTCAGAGATCTCTATTTCCTTGCGGTCAGAATTCTTCCCCCCGGCGGGCACCTTGCTGTAGTACACTTCATTTAATACTCCGCTTATCGTCCGCATCAGGGCTGCCCCACGCGCCGGGGCGGGGAGCGGCGCCTGCTCAGCCCAGGACCCGCGCGGCCTCCCAGAACACCTGTCCGAGTTCACGTTACTCCGGAGGAAAGGCCGCTCCCTTCGGCACCAAGTCACCACCGAGCAACCCACTCCTGAGATCGTTTCTCGAAAGCGAACCCTCTGTTCTGTTTCTTTTCATCCTGCATCTTTCTCAGCTTATTTTCATTTAGAGAATACAAACAGTCCCCCCACCCCCCAAGACGCTGTCTTTAATCTATGAGAATAATTTTGGTCCATCATGCTTGTCAACTGGATTGCAGGACGTTTACAAAGAATAGAGGAAATGAAACAAACCGTTCACAACTGTGCCCTCAAGTTTACCGAGGTAACTGATCCTTCCACTCGGTGCTCCTAAATTTTTCAACAGTAAATGAATTCATCTCCAACGGATGGTTTCGCCATTTATTTTGTGTTTCACTGACAGCAGGCTTTGAGTTTTTTCCACGTTTATCCCAAATAGTTAAAAAAAATGATTGAAACATTTAGTTAAAATAATACTTCAGAGAGAGAGAGGAAAGGGGGAGAGAGAGGGATTGCTGATACTGAACTTGCAGTAGGGCTTTGTGGATTTGCACCTGTACAAGTTGAGGTTACTTAATGTCTGCTCAGGTCTAGAGGTATTCGCCAAGACAGCTGGCAAATAGGGGGTTAATCATTACAGAAAAATAATGCATCGTATCTTTTCAGTTTGGTTTATACTGAAGGGTGGTAAAGATTTATGCTTCAGGAGGATAAAACTATTATTTACAGAGCGTGGCTGGCTCCTTTGAAAGTGTAATTTCTGAGGAAATGCGGAGACAGGCACTGAACCTCTCAGAACATCCCGAGGTCTCCCTGGAAGAACTCTGAGTCTGGTACTTGAATCACCTCAATCTTCACAGTGTATGTGAAACCTTCTTAGGTTTCAGAAACATTCTACTAGCAAAGGCTTATTAACATATTAGACATATTTTGAAAAGAGAACATTCTTTAGATATTTTGTTAAATTAGGTAATACTTTTGGGCTAAATCTTTTCCCTTTCTTGTGACATTTTAAACATCACTTTCGATCACATTTTCACTTGGAAAAATGTAGTAAGCTGGCCCTGTTTTCTAATAGGATGCTTATTTCTTATATCTGTGGAAAATAAATGTATGGACCCAGATAAGATAGGTGTATCTTATTACTATATATCGCTCTGGTATTATATTTGCCAGTTCCAGGAAAGCCAGGTTGAAAGAGCTTTCTGTCACCAGCTAGTTAGTAACAAAAACAGTATTCATTGCCTTTCGGGTCTTGGGCAGCATCTGAAGCTCCCTGCAGTTCAATCCTGTGATTATTAACTCACTTCCCACCAGTATCTTATGCAGGCCCATTATCTACTGTCAATATTTTTACAGCCTATGAGGAGAACTCCTGCTTACTTCCTGTTAGAAGGGAGGCAACAGCGTTTTCTCTCTCTCTCTCTTTTTAAAGTAGATAAATATGTACTCTACAAATATGTTTGATTGAGGGGTAAGAAGGGAGGGAAAGGGGAGCCTAGCATCTGCTGTCTCACAGGCTCATTGTGTGGTTAATAATTGCTCTAGAATAGTTTTACAGGGTGTAGGCTTTCTGACACAGGCGTGCCTGAAAGATCCAGTTCTGAGCATATTGGGCGGTTAGGAAAGGCACCACACATTTTTGCATAGAGAAACATAGAAAAATTCGTCACGACTTTCCCGACAGCCTAATAGTTTTCCATTCTGTTCATAAACCAAATTCTAGCTCTTCGTAATGGGGGTTTGGGTGGTTGTGTCTTAACGAACTTATCTCATGGAAACCTTCTTCCTTTCCTGATTTTGAGAAATTTCTGAGGGAGATTTTCCTAAAGAGATGAATTAGCGTATGGTCTCCACATGAAAGAGACTGGAGATTCACAACATAGGATCATTACAGGGATTATTACGAACATAGGGTTAGTGTTACCAAGACCCTACTTCATAAAAATGGACACTAATTTTAAAGCTTATGCAAATAAGTCATGGCCTTTAGTTCAAAGTGTTTGGTTGTTTGTTTTGTTTTGTTTTCTATCATGTGCATGGTGTGCTCACCAGAAAAAGAGAGAAAGAGAAAGGGAAAGTGAGGAATCACCTCCCCACTCCCAGGGGAGGGGGGATGACCATGCTGCAATCCCTTCTCCACTCTCCTCTTGGGATCTGGGGCACATATACACACATGCCCAGTGTGATTCTCAAGCCGCCAGGTCTGGGGCTGGAACCACAAGGCCGTTATGGGGGATCCAGTTGCCCCAACCTCCATACCACCAGTTGGCTCCCAAAGTATGTGCTTTTTTTTTTTTTTGGAGAGGTTTTCCGCTATAGGGCACGTGCACTCGCCAGACAGACAGAGAGAGACAGAAAGCAAGAAATCAACCCCCAGGGGGGATGGTCACGCCACAATCCCTTCTCCTCCATTCTCCTCTCGGGATCTTGGGTACGCACGCACATGCGCCCGGCATGAGTTTTAAACCACTGGGTCTGGGATGCGAACTGCAGTCGACTACGTGGGAGTCCAGCCATATAGCCATTACGCTAACTGCTGGTTCCCCCAAAGTATGTACTTTTAAAAATGACTTTTATCACCTTTATTGTATTCTCTATCTCTTGGTTATTCTGACAAAATAAAAGACTTAGACAAATCATCATAATTGGGGAAAATACAAAATATTGTGGGAAATTACAGTACTTTAAAATATAAGTTATGACACTTAACAATCAACTTTGAAAATACTCAAGTTGAAAACATGTGTCAAGAATTAGAAGTTTTTTAAGTGTTTGCAGTTAGATCTTTTTAAAATAATAGACTTGGGGCCAGCAGGTGGCATGGTGGTGAAGGTGCTGGATTCCCACATGGCAGGCAACAGTTCAAGTCCCAGACCTGGAAGCTTGAAACTCACCGTTGGAATGTGTGCGTGTGTGCCCAAAATCTCATGAGGAGAATAGAGGAGATGAGATTGTAGTGTGGCCATCCCCCAGGGAGTTGATTTCTCATGCTGCTTTCTCTGTGTTTCTCTGGTGAGAACACATGCCCAGTGCCAAAAACCTAAAAACAAAAACAAAAACAACCCAGCAGACTTCAAGTCAACAATTTTAAGGTTTATTTCCAATTTCTTTACTTATTCATTCTGTCATCTAGGGCAACATATTTAGCTTTTATTATTTATTTATTTGTGATTTTTTTTCCCTCAGTGTCATTATCTATAAAAACAGAAAGAATAATTAAACCTGAGCCTCCTACATTAGAGGATTATTGTGAAGAACATTTATTTATACCATACAAGATAACATAACCATCACTGGTCATGTATGTTTCAGTCAGGCTAGGCCAGTGTATGCTGTGGCAACAAACAAGACCAAAATCTCAGTGAACTAAGCAAAAAAAGATTTCTTGTTCATACAAAACAATCACAGGTCAGCTGGAGTTTGGTAAGGTCATTTAAGAACCCAGAATGACAGCAGTCACCATCCTAAACTTTATTAGTTACCAGAAACAGAGAAAAGAACGCTCTGGAGGCAATAATATCATCTGCTTGAAACTAACCCACAGCACTGTATTCTCAACAGTGGCAGGCTCCACCCTCCATGAAGGGGTCAAGATGTCAAATCCTGTCATGAAATCAAACAAAGACAGTGAGCATTAATGGCCACCATAGTTTGCCGGAGAAAATTTCAGACAGCCAAGTGTTGTGTAGCTTTATTTACCACAAGTGCACTAGGATTTCTGGGAATTAGCACATAAATTAAGTCCAGATCATAGTATTTGGTAGTGATTTACTCTCTAACCTGGAGGTCTTTAAATTAAATGGCATGAAAACATATCCTGAAATTACAGAAAACATTGACCTAGAAGTTCCTAAAATGAAGCTTGACATTTTCCTTGACTCTGAGCCAGAGCACAGGTTTCCTGACATACATGTCCTTAGTCACACACTAAGATATCTGATTTAAAAACAAACAAACAAAAACAAAACAACAAACCCCCCACATAGATCTTTATTTCATTTTTATTCTCTTTATTCGTGGGAGAGCACATGCACACACATGAGAGATAAGAAGGAGCGCTCTCCACAGTGGCTGGCTGTTCCGAGATCCCCTTCTTCCATCCTCCATCACTACGGATCCTGGCACTTGTGCAGGCACCTGGTGCGTTTCAGGCTGACTCAGCTAGGGATTCGAACCTCAGTCACTACGCGGGATCCGGCTTCTCCCAAGCGAGCAGCACATTACCACTTTGCCAGGGAACCTGGCCTCTCTCAGGTGTTGATGCAACAGTTTCTTTCTTCTTAAAGGGGCAAAAATAGTGATAAATAATTGCTGTTTTTATTTTTATGGATACATCTATTATCTTCAAGATGAACCAGTCACAGTCAAGCTAAGACTTTGAGGCAACTACAGAGAAAAGGAAGTCCTCTTCCCTCAAAACAATGATATATTTTTAACATTTTTTTATTTTTTCAGAATGCACTTGCCAGAAGAGACAGAAGGAATGTGAGAAGGCAGACCCTGCCCCCATGGGAGATGGTCACATTGTAATCCCTTCTCCTCCATCTCTTCCTCCTTTCAACATTTTGGGCACACACACATTTGAGCCTGGCATGTCTCAAGTTGCTGGATCTGGGACTCAAACCACGTGGTAGGGCATATGCAATACAGCCACCTTAACCAACATGCCACAGCCTAGCCTACCATAAAAACTGAGAAACCGTAGGATGGAACTGAAATTGCAAGTGGTTCTCTCTCTCAGTACATGGATAGAACTTGCCTAAGAAAATCATCAATCCAGTAGAAAGCAGAGTAGAGGTGGGGAGAGAGAAAAAGGTTTGTGCATGTGTGTATGTGTGTGTGTGTGTGTGTGTTTGTGTGTATGTGTCCTGACCTCATCATTTAAAGTCTCTGATTTCAGTATACCTAACATTTGTCATATCCTTTTGCTTTCCAGTTTTTTTAGTCAACAAATTATTCTTTCCTAATTTTTTTTGTTAAGCTAGCTTGAATTGGATTTCTGCCATTTATTCCTAAGTGTGCTGTTTGAATACAGAAGTTGAGTTTATATATTACTGTGCTAGACTCAACCAACTGCTAACAATAAGAGAATCTCAAGTTATATCCGAAGAATAAAATAAAGTATAGAATCAGAACATATGTTTGATAAAAAAAAAAGTTTGGTCTTTTTATATGTTTTGGCCAATCTAAACAGATTGGTTATTTGCACAATGGTGCTAATCTAAAAAGTATGTTAAGTAGGGTCCTTACCTATTTAACCTCTATGGCCTAGCCAATTATCTTTCCATAGAGAAAAACAAGTGTTCTATAAAATATTCACTCTTGATCATCCATTAATCTAAGAATTTTTTCAATCCTTTCTTAGGTTTTTGCCATAGGGAGTGTGTGTGCTCACTGAAGAGAGATAAAGAGAGACACAGAGAGAGGGAGAGTGAGAAATCACCCCCAAGGGGAGGATGGCCATGCCATAATCCCTCCTTCTCCATTCTCTTTTCAGGATTTTGGGCACGCATGCACACATGCCTGGTGTGATTTTCAAGTTGCCAGGTCTGAGACTCAAACCACACTTGGCCATGCGGGAATCTAGCACCTTTGCCACTTGCTGGTCCAATGTTTTCAATTTTTTTTTTTGAGAGTTTTTTTGCTATAGGGCGCGTGCACTCGCCAGACAGACAGAGAGAGACATAGAGACAGAAAGCGAGAAATCACCCCCAGGGGGGATGGTCACGCCGCAATCCCTTCTCCTCCATTCTCCTCTCGGGATCTTGGGCACACACACACACGCGCCCGGCGTGAGTTTTAAGCCACCGGGTCCGGGACACAACCCGCGGTTGACTACGTAGGAGTCCAGTGACATAGCCATTACGCTAACTGCTGGTTCCCATTTTTTATTGAGTACTTACTATGAGCAGCACTACATTAAACCATAAATAATAAAATACTTGTGGATAGTTGAGTTGTTTTAAATGATAAATATATTTGTATAGGTCAGTCATTTTCTAGGTTCTGAGGAAAGAGATCGTTATCTTCATGGATTTTGTATTCAACTGAGAGAGAGAGACAGTGACAAGACAGATAAGCAAAATAGGTAGAGTTAGGAAGTGATAACTATTAACGAGAAAATTAAAGCCAAGAATATTTAAGCCACGCAAGTTTGAAGAAGGTCAAGTTTATTGTGAATGCTCAAGTCAAACTCGGCTAAGAAAACCTCAGGAGAGAAGACTAGGAAAGTGTTAGCCAGCTCTGCAGACAGCTGAGGGGAGACGGGGACACTTCAGGCAAGAAGGAGCAAACGCAAAGGCCGGGAGCGGGGAGTGTGCCTCAGTTACCGAACCAATGCACAAAGTAGCCCTGACTGCTTGTTGCACAGCAAGCCAATTTCTGAGATAAGAGTTTGCTAAGAGGGGGACCAGCAGCTGGCATAATGGCTATGTTGCTGGACTCCCATGTAGTCGACTGAGCTATGGTTCAAGGCCAGACCCAGCAGCTTAAATCTCACACCAGGGGTGTGTGTGTGTGTGTCTCCAAAATCCCAGGAGGAGAATGGAGAAAAGATCGCAGCATGGACATCCTCTGGGAATGTGATTTCTCTATTTCTCTCTCTCTCTCTCTCTCTCTCTCTCTCTCTCTCTCTCTGTCTGTCTTTCTGGTGAGTGCATGCACCCTATAGCAAAATCCTCTCCAAAATAATAATAATAATAATAATAATTTTAAAAGAAGAGTTTGCTAAGAGGAAGGCTTTATTATGGAAAATATCAAATAAAAGACCAGTAGATCCCCAAACTCTTAATGTACTGTCTCCATGATTGAGGGTCCAGCAGGGCTTTTAAACCCAGACAGGAATGTGACATGACAGTTCAAGATGAGAATCTGGCTGCTTTCCAGAAAACTTTGTACGATGTCATCCTGGAGGGATAGTGCTGTTTTCCTGGTGCCAGGCAGTCTTGAGGAGGGTCCAGAGTGAGATGTTATCATCACATCTGTTCTGGGTAAAGAACTCGAGACAAGGAACTGTTAGGACACCTGGATCTCTTTGGCAAGACACAGTCACAAGTAGCATATAGAGATCGAAGAGCCCCAGGTGTCCTGGTGACTGTGTCTTGTACAAATTGAACCCCTCGGTTAAGGCTATCACAGTGTGGTCACTGCAGTCGCGTAAGGCAGATAACAGGGTACAGATAATATTGATTAGCAGAAGGGAAAAAGGGCATGAGCTCATCTTATTGCATAATGTAAATTACCTAGGACTCTGGGGCATTTTTTTTTTAACCTAGTAAATGTTACATTTAAGAATAAACAAAGAAAACTTAGTTTTACTTCTCAGAGGCTGGTATCATCTGGCACGTCCAAAGACCAGCCAATACTCCAGTGTGGCTGGCCCTGCAACAGGACTGAGAAAGGGGTGAGTAGCACAGTAAAGAAATCAAAAGAGGCTGAATCTTCTATGGTCTCGCAGGTTATAGAAGGAATTTAACTTTTTGAAGAAACGTTTATTTATTTTATGTCAGAGAGACAAAAGCCAGAGGCAGAGAGAGAGAGAGAGATGCATCCTCAACAGGGTCTCATGCCATGATCTTCCTCCCAGATGTCCCATCTAGCTAGGAGCATGGGCATGAACACAGTCGCGCGCACACAGGTTGACCCAGGAACTAAACCTTGATCTTCCAGGTGTCTTTCAGAATTGCAGAGCATTGAGTTCTACCATAGACTGGCCTTGGCTTTTACTCTAAGTGAAATGAGGAGTCAATGCAGGGTTTTGAGCAGAAATCTGACATGACACAATTTATAATTTATGTGTTCATATAATCTAACATCTCTAGGTGTTACTGGGAAACAGACTGGAGAAAGGTGAGGGTAGAAGCTCTCAGTCCAGGTGAGAGATGATGTTGGCTGGAATCAGGAACTTCGTGTAAATGGTCAGAACCTATCAAATTCTGGTCACAGTTCAAATGCAAAGACAAAAGGTTAGGTTGACACACTGGCAAGAGGATATGAAAGAAAACAAGAGGGCAGCCAGTGGTGTGGAGGTTAAGGCAGCTGGATCTCACAAGGCTGATTGCATGGTTTGAATCCCAGACCCAGCAACTTGAACACACTGGACACATCTGGGCAAGTGTCCAAAATCCTGAGAGGAAAATGGAGGATTGTGGTGTAGCTAACCCCCACCCCAAGGGTGCTTTTTCTAACTTTCCAAAAAAAAAAAAAAAAAGGAGACTAGGATCACCCCAAACTTTTCCATCTGAGCAACTTAAAGAACGCAGTTGCCAGTAACTGAGATGGGAAAGACAGAAGAAATAGCTTTGGTGTGACAAGAAGGAGGTTCAGTTTGGAGTACCTTAAATAATTTTTAAGGAGCTCCAAGCAATTTCTCCACTCATTTTCCAGAAGGGTGGATAACTGAACTAAAAGAGATGAAGTTTAACCTTAAAATAAAAAAGTAGTGTACAGAATCCCATGAAAGATTGGACAACCTGGGTTCTAATCACTTAATGTTTAGGGATCTGGGTTCTAATGTCAGAACGCCTGGGTTCAAATTCTGTCATCATCACTTACCACATAATGTGACCATGAACAGTTACTTAACCTCTCTAGACATTTTGTTGCTTCATTTGTCACTTGCATATAACAGTTTTACTACCTCTTAGATTTATCCATGTTGTGGGCCTAATTCACTGAATTGTGCGTAGTGAGCGGAAAATAAATATTTAGTAGCGGCTGCCAAAGTAGTAACGCAGTTTGCTTTTCTTGTTAGACTGAGAGTTTATTAAATACTGCAACCTATATCATTCTTGTTTTATTTGCTATGCTTAACAAAGCATTTAGAATGCAATATCTGTTAAATTAATGAGATCCTGTAGCTGAGTAGAATGGAGAAGCTGGAACATTAAACCCTCTATAGTACTGGTAATGTAGTTGTCATTCCAGATAAATCCTGGTGGCACTGATGAGAGCAGTTTCATACAGCTAGTAGAGAATAAACGTGTCTTTGTAGCATTGTGAGACAGCTCATGTCAGGTAAAATGAAGAGCCCGGAGAAAAATATAGAAATGGAAAGATGAATGATATTCTCCCTGCTTGGACTCCTCGGCACCTAATCACATATGGTCCCAATACATCACTTCCCTATATTTTCACAGGACACAGTGCTATCAAGAGGGATATATGAGAGAAAATGAATCAGAGCAACCTAAAACGAAGTTGGGGTGTGAAGAGTCACCTCAGAACTGAGAAATAACTTCCATGCGTTCTCTACTATGTATTAACCAGTATGAGCACAGACTCTCTGAACCTCAGTTAATATATTTATTCAAACTTACAGACCTCTTGTGAGGACGAAATGAGATGAGGCATGGCATGTGAGACTTATTAATAAATGTGTAAATCTATCTATAAACCTCAAAGAACTACTAAAGTACAGAGTACATTCCCAAATCTGAGGATTAAATTGTGAATTAAGAATACGTGAGAAGGGGCTGGCAGGTGGCATTGTGGTTAAGGGTGCTGGACTCCTATGTCACTGCCTTAGGGCACATGCGCTCACCAGAAAGACAGACAGAAGGACAGTGAGAGGGAAAGTGAGAAATCACTCGAACCAGGGGGATGGCCACACCATAGTCTCTTCTCCATTCTCCTCCCAGGATCTTGGGCACTCATACACACACATGCCCAGGATGATTTTGAAGCCACCGGGTCCAGGAGTCTAATCGTGGTCGGCCATGTGGGAGCCCAGCAACATAACCACTAGGCCATCTGCTGGTCCCTGCCTTTTTAATGATTATTTTTCCTTCTCTCTTGCTCTAGTTGCCAAGCAACACCAAAATGGTGGTAACAGCCAGGAGGCACCAAAAATCTGAAGGAAAGGAATCCTTCTTTATGACCAAAGACCTATGGTCCCAAGAGTGTGGGGTAAATCCCACTACCTTTTCCTTCCTCTATCCTTCCACTACTTGACAGTAGTTACAGACACAAGAAGAACATGGCAGTTGAAAGAAATTAAAGAAAGCTCTACTGTTAAGAAGGTCATAGTGAAGTGGAAAATCAAAGAATCAAACTCCTAAAATTCTGTAGGCACTCCTGGGCTCCTGCTTCCCCAAAAGCTGTGCATGTATGGGGAGAACACTTCTGAAATGAAAGCAGAGTCTCAGCAAAGAAATAAAAGACGTTATCTGTTGACAATAATGTACATAGTAAAAATCTGTGAGTTGACTAATATGCACTTATTCACACTGGGAAAAAGCATTTTGTATGCTGTAAAGATGTACAGTGATTAGATAGAAATAAAAAGAAAGAAAAAAGAGAGACAAGAAGAACCAAAGGAAAATTGTGGAAATCAGGTACTCAATACTGTTAAAAAAAAAAAAATCACCGTGTGTGCAACAGAAGACTAGGAATGAAGAATAAGGAGTCAGTAAAAAAAATAATAATAAAAATTATTGTAAATAATATTATGGTAAAGAAATGAACAGCTAAGGGTCTACAGCACAGTTTCAAAAGATCTGAGTTTGTATCATCAGAGTCCCAAATGAAAGGAGAAAAAGCATTGAGCATAAGAAATATTTGAAGAAAAGTGGCTGGAAACTTCCCAAATTTGGCATAAATGTACAGATGCTAGAAACTCAGTAAACTCCCAAGATGATAAATATAAAGAAATCAAAAGATATCTCAGATCAACAAAGAAAAAGTCCCAAAAGCATTAAGAGAAAAACAGTACATTACTTATGGAATAATTATTAGGTTAATGGGAAAGTCATAACATATTTTTCTATGCAAAAATGTGTCCTGGCTTTCCCAAAAACGCAGTATTTGAATGTAAGTGGATTTGTCATCAGAAACCATGGAAGTCAGAATGAAGCAGAATAACATCTTCAGTACTGAAAGAAAAGAGTCGCCCACTCAGAATTCTATACCTAGTCAAAATACTCTTCAGGAGTGAAGGAAAAATAAAGAAATTCTAAGGTGAAGGAAAAATACATGAATTTATCGCAAAATAGCTGCTCTAGAAAAAGGTCATAGGAAGTCTCACAGACAGAAAGCAAATGATAAAAAAAGGGAAACTTGGAAATTAGGAATAAAGAGAGAGCAACAAAAATGGTAAAAGCTGGGACCAGCAGTTAACGTGATGGCTAAGTTGCTGGACTCTCATCTAGTCAACTGTGGTTTGAGTCCCAGACTCGGTGCTTAAAACTCACGCTGGGCGCACACGCGCCCAGATCCCAAGAGGAGAATGGAGGAGAATGGCTTTCACTGTGGCCATCCCCCCCCCCAAGGGGGGAGGTGATTTCTCACTTTCTGTCTCTCTGTCTCTCTCTGTCTTTCTGGCAAGCGCATGTGCCCTATAGCAAAAACCTCTTCAAAAAAAAAAAAATGGTAAAAGCTGAATAGATATAATAAATTATTCTTTTCTTAAGTTCTTCAAAATATGTATACCTGTTGAAAGCAAAAATTATTGCTTCAAAAAACATCTTGATGCAATTTGCAAGGTATGCAAAAGTATAACATTTGACAGCTACAAATGAATAGGGGAGGTAAAGAAACTATAGGAATTTCCTACACTCCTTGAATTGGTGAAATACTAATTCTAAGGAGACAGTGGAAAGTTACATATGTATATTATAATTTTTAAAACAGTAATTTTTTAAAGAAAACTGTGAAAGGGATACTCAAAAATAGATTTGGGGCCAGCAGATGGCGCCGTGGTTAAGGTGCTGAACTCACATAGCTGACCACAGTTTGAGTCCCAAAACTGGCAGCTTGAAAATCATGCTGGGCTCATGTTGCATGCATGACCATAATCCCAGGAGAAGAAGAGATTGCAGTGTGTCCACCCCGCCTGGGAAGGTGATTTCTCACTTCTCCTTTCACTGTCTCTCTCTGTCTCCTTCCAGTGAGTGCACAAACACTATGACCATAAAAGGAAAGAAATAGATCTTAAATAGATTAAATATAGGCTAAAAAGATAAAGTAAATGATAAAGGTTGTCAGAATGAACTTTTAATAACGATTTATTTTATTTATCATCATTATCATGTTTTAGAGAATTATTGCTTTAATTTTATTTCTTTATTTTTATTATTATTCCAATTTGAAGAAAGAGAGACAGAAAGAGAGAGCGGGAAAATGAGAAAGTAACCCACTGAGCCTAGGATTTGAACTGCATTGGCCATGTGAGAGTCCAGAACTTAAACACTAGGCCACCTGCCAGCCACCAGAATAAACTTTTTAAAATTTCAACTATACACTGTATATTAAAACAAAGCAAAACAAAACAAGACTTTAAGTATAATGATCTTCAGAAGTTAAATTTAAAAGAATGGATTAAGATAGATCATGCAAACATTAATGAAAAGAAACCTTGAGTGGTTACATTAATATCAAACACAGTAGACTGTAAAGCAAGTAAACTTATTAGTGATTAAAAGGGTTATTGCATGGTACTAAAAGGACAAATTTACCAAAAGACAAATATATTCTAAATATGTATGTACCTAATGACAGACATTTAAATATACATGAGAGGTCTTCAAGAAGTTCAAGGAAAATGCATAGGATGATAAAACTATGCACAATCCTCTTTTCTGGCTGGAACCATGGAGGGTGTTCAAGAGAAGGAAAAGGTGCTTCCTCCTTTGGCAGAAACTGCCAAGAAAAAGGTTCCTGCTGTGCCAGAAACCCTAAAGAAAAAAATGAAGGAATTTTGCAGAGCTGAAGATCAAGTGCCTGAGAAAGAAGTTTGCTCAAAAGATGCTTCAAAAGGCAAGGAGGAAGCTTATCTATAAAAAAGCTGAGCACTGTCATAAGGAATATAAGCAGAGGTACAGAACTGAGATTCGCATGGCCAGGATGGCAAGAAAAGCTGGCGACTTCTGTGTAACTGCAGAACCCAAAATGGCATTTGTCATCAGGATCAGAGGTATCGATGGAGTGAGCCCAAAGGTTTGAAAGGTGTTGCAGCTTCTTCGCCTTCGCCAGATCATCAATGGCACCTTTGTTAGGCTTAACAAGACCTCAATGAGCATGCTGAGAGTTGTGGAACCATAAATTGCATGGGAGAATCTGAAACTCAAGTCAGTAAATGAACTAATCTACAAGCGCGGTTGTGGCAAAATCAGTAAGAAGAGAATTGCCTTGACAGACTCTTTGATTGTTCGCTCTCTTGGTAAATTTGGCATCATCTGCATGGAGGATCTGATTCATGAAATCTGTACTGTTGGAAAACGCTTCAAAATAAATAATTCCTGTGGTCCTTCAAGTTATCTTCTCCATGGTGGAATGAAAAAAAAAAAGACCACTCATTTTGTAAAAGGTGACTATGCTGGCAACAGGGTAGACCAGATCAACAGACTTATTAGAGGAATGAACTAAGGTATCCACCATGATTATTTTTATAATCTGGTCAGTAAATAAACAGAGGGGCTGTTTTCAGACTGCAAAAAACAAAGAAAGAAAGAAACAGAGAGAGAGAAAGAACGGAAGGAAGGAAGGAAGGAAGGAAGGAAGGAAGGAAGGAAGGAAAGAAGGAAGGAAGAAATGAACTATGCATAGATTCCAATTTTTTTTTTGCACCAAAATAAACTTGTGCTTTAACTCTATTTTTCCACAAACTTTTTGAAGTCTCTTTGCACAGTCCAAAATGATACAACCAAAAGGAAAATATGTAAATATACTTAGAAATACCAGCATTCCTGGGTCAGCAGTTGGCATGGTGGTTAAGGTGCTGGTTCCCATGTGGCCAACTCTGTGGTTTGAGTCCTGGACCTGGCAGCTCAATTAATACTTCTAGCATGTGTGTTTATTCTCCAAATCCTCAGGAAAGAATGGAGAAGAAGGAATTACGGCGTGGAGGAGAAGGAACTGTAAGGTGGCCATCTCCCCAGGGGGATGATTTCTCACTTTCCCTGTCTCTCTCTGTGTCTCTCCAGCAAACACGTGTGTCCTATGGCAAAACTAAAAAACTTTAAAATTTAAAAAAAAAAAGAGAGAGAGAGATACCAGCATTCCTTTTCCAATAATTGAGAGGACAAGTAGGTGGAAAAATAGCATTACAATAGAATTACTAAATGGGATTATTAACCAAATAGTTCTGATTTTGGAGTATACAACCCAACAGAAGCACAGTACATTTCTTCTGAAGTCCACATGAATTATTTACCAAAACAGAGCCTAAGCAGCATCACCCTGATGCCAAAAACAGGCAAAGGCAGTACCAGAAAATAAAACTACTAACTAATCTCTCTCAGCATATAGACAGATAAATAATCAACAAAATGCCAGCAAATCATTGTATAAAATAACAGAAACATACAAAAAGGATATATGCTATGATCAAGAGAAGTTTGTCCTGGGAATTAAAAAGACTGGGTCAATATTTAAAAACCAACCAATGTAATTCACCAAATCATTAATCACTGTAGTAGACCCAAAGTAGAAAAACATATCATTGTACCAATCACAAAGAAAAAATATTTGACAAAATTCAACATCTCTTCATAATAAAAAATGTGCAGTAAACTAGGCATAGGGGCAAACTTCCTTAATCTGATCAAAGGGATCTACACAAAGCCTACAGCTAACATCAGACTTCAGTGTTAAAAATAAATGCTTTCGGAAACCAGCAGTTAACGTAATGGCTATGTCGCTGGACTCCCACGTAGTTGACCGCGGTTCGTGTCCCGGACCCGGTGGCTTAAAACTCACGCCGGGTGCGTGTGCGTGCGTGCCCAAGATCCCGAGAGGAGAATGGAGGAGAAGGGATTGCGGCGTGACCATCCCCCCCTGGGAGGTGATTTCTCGCTTTCTGTCTCTATGTCTCTCTCTGTCTGGCGAGCGCACGCGCCCTACAGTGAAAATCTCTCAAAAAAAAATAAATGCTTTCTGGGTGTCTTGAATGGCCACTGTTTGAATGGCCCTGAATGGGGCCTATCAGCGAGCCCCATGAGCAGACCCGTGCTCTAGGCTGCCGAGAGAGGTTTGTCAGTGCCAGTGCTAGTATTTAAGAGATTATGGCATCTGAAACCCGTAATGTTAAAAAACGGAACTTCTTTTTTATTTTTGGAGAGGTTTTTGCTACAGGGCACAAGCGC
Source organism: Tupaia belangeri chinensis (assembly GCF_000334495.1). NCBI lineage: Eukaryota > Metazoa > Chordata > Mammalia > Scandentia > Tupaiidae > Tupaia > Tupaia belangeri. Next base: position 1,132,690 of record NW_006203479.1, on the reverse strand, counting down.
TCACCAGAGAGAGACAGAGAGACAGAAAGCAAGAAATCACCCCCCAGGGGGAATGGCAAAGCCACAATTCCTTCTTCTCCATTCTCTTCTCGGGATCTTGGGCACACACGCACACGCGCCTGGTGTGAGTTTTAAGCCACCAGGTCCGGGACACGAACCACAGTTGACTACGTGGGAGTCCAGCGACACAGCCATCACGCTAACTGCGGGTCCCAAAAAACGGAACTTCTGTCATGGCACTGAGGATCATCCCATTGGTCTTCCTAGAAAAAAGGATCTCTACTGTCACTAACAGAAACATGAAGGAGGTTAAATCTCCAAAACAGTTAGTTGCTTACATAGCTAAAATAGTCGGACAAGCTGTGAAAAGGCTGGATAAACTACGTAAGGTTTCTCAGGATCATAAAACAGTGGCCCACGTTTTGTTCAACAGGAAGCTGAGATTGAACGTAGCTTTAACTTTCTGGAGAAAGAGAAGTAAAAGTGAACTTGTAGCTGATTAGGTGAGGATAGATTGCCTTCCTGTGCTGACCAATAGTTTACAGGAAGAAAAACAGTATATCTCACTTGGCTGCTGTGGAGACTTGCTGCCTCTAGTAAAGTCACTACTTAAAAGCAACTTTGAAGACTATGTAATAGTTGGTCTAAACTGGCTTCAAGCAGTTATTAAAAGGTGGTGGTCAGAACTATCATCCAATACAGAAATTATACATGATGGAAATATTCAGATTTTAAAACAATTAGGTGGATTATGGAAACAGGAAAACCATCTTACTTTGGTTCCAGGATATACTAGTAACATCACTAAGGACATAGATGCATATTTATTACTGATGCATTGAGAGGTTTTTGTCTACTAAAGAGATTTTGGTTGGTCAAAACATCCCTGGATATATGATTTCCAGAAGAAGATTTCAACTGAGAACTGTGAACTGTGGAAAAAATCAAAACCATTTTTTTCTTTTAAAAAGCCACATAATGAGACAACTAATGAAACCCTAACTATGTATTTCACATTGAAGTCGAAAAATATCTGAAAGGAACAGCTTTGACTTCAATGAGATCAAAGCACGATATGAAGATTGTTCATGTTTGCTGCATTTGGGAAGTACATGGTTATTTGGTAACATTGTTTAAAAACTCCTGGATCTTCTATACTACTGGTGAGAACATAAAATAGTCCACCACTGTGGAGAACAATATGCAGGTTCTCAAAGATATACAAATAGAATTATCATAAATGCAGGTTCTCAAAGATATACAAATAGAATTCTAATATAGGAGAACACTCAGTCGGAAAAGTGCTTGCATTTTTATTTAGTGTGGCATTATTCACAATTGCTGAGACATGAAACCAACCCAAATTTCAATGAACAGATGAATGGATTGAAAAAAAATGTGGCACATAAACTCTATAAAATACTACTCAGTCATAAAAAATAAGACCCTGATTTTTGATAGAAACTGGATGAATATGGAAGATTTACTGCTGAGTGAAGCAAACTAAGCTACAGAAGAGAGAGATTGTATATCTCCACTTACTATATACTGACTGTCCACACTCTATGGTGGAAACTGAAAATTAGAGGATATAGAAGCATGGAAAATGGTTATGGATACTGGATACAGTGTGAGAGGATGGTGGGAAAAGGGAGAGAGTATGAAGAAAAATATTAAGGAGAAAAATAGAAAAGCAAGATATTTATGGGACACAGAAATGGATTATTATCTTTTGATGATAATGTGTATAGTATTCTCAACTGGACTGGTGTGAAGTGTATTCATGTTGGGAAAATTCACTTGCAAGCTAAGTTACATATAGTGATCAAATGTATAAAAGAAATTTTATTACAAGCTAAGTGAAGTATAGTGATCAAATGTATAAAAGAAATTTTTTAAAAAAAGAACTACTGGGTCTTAATGCAATCCTGCATAAGAATAGAATTTATACTATGAAAAAATAAGACAGGACTTATTACTAGGAACCACAAAGATGAATCATCAATGTTTTTTAAAGATCATGTTTTTATAAAGAAAACACTTGAATGTGTGCAGTTATTTTCTGATGTTGGAAAAGACTTTGAACATTTAAGACATCATAGCAAATAATCAATATTAAAATATTTTTGTCCACACTGAGATCCTGTGTATGCAAAATGCCTTGATTGTTAATAAGCCAATGTTTCATGACACCAATATCTGTTTTAAAAAGTTAAAACCAACCATTCTCTGGCATGATAAAATCATGGGATTAAAACAGGGGTTTACATTTATGTAGAATGTTGTTGTTGTTGAAATGTAGTCCACATCATTTTTAAAACTTGAGAATATTTTTAGGTCTCTTTTTTCCCCCCCAGAATCATGATGTTCATGTATGTATGTGTTATTCCTGTATAAGGAAAAAGGCAAATATGTACTTACATGAATATTTAACTGGAAATGTCCATGAAGTTGGCTAATTTATACTCACTTTTTATTGTACATAAATATTTAATATTTTTCATTTCTGTATCATTTAAACTTCCTTCATTTGAGTAAATTTACTAAATATCTCTTTTTAAAAACTGCTTTCCGCCCAAGAATAAGGCAAGAATAAACTATTCTTGTGGCTCTTGTTCAACATTGTCCTAGAATCCATAGCCAAACTAATAATGCAAGATAAACAAATAAGTAAGTAAGAATTAGGCCAGCCAAGCTGTGCGGTAGTTAAGACTACTAGATCCTACATGGCCAACAGAGTGGTTTGAGTCCCAGACCTGGCAACTAAAAAAACATACCAGATGCATGTGTGTGTATGGACAAAATTCCCAGAGAAGAATGGAAGAGAAGGGACTGCAGTATGGTCATCTCCCCTGGGGGAATGCTTTCTTACTTTCTCTTTCTCTACCTCTTCCTCTCCAGAGACATACACGTCCTATAACAAAATTTTAAAAAATTTTTAAATAAAGTTAAGGATTAACCTGTCCCTATTTATAAATAGCATGCTTGAATAAGGAGAAAATCTCATGGAATCAACATAAAAGCTCTTAGAACTACTAAGTGAATTTAGCCAGTTTAAAAATTCAATACAAAAACTGATCACATTTGGATATGCCAGCAAAGAACAAGTGAAAACTTAAATTTTAAAAAAATTACCCTTTTTTTTTTCAAGTTTTTACCATTGGATGCATTCATCTACTGGAGAGAGAGAGAGAGAAATCACCCCCCAGGGAGGATGGTCACGTTGTAACCTCTTCTCCCCTATTCTCTCAATAGGATTCTAGGCTGGGAGTCCAGCACTTTAACCACCACTTCACTTACTGGTCCCCCAAACTTCAGCATTTTTAATAGGTCCCCAAGTAAAACATGTAGTAATGTATCTGACAACTAGGAAATGTTGATTAAAGAAATAAAAGAAAACTTAGACAGAGACATACCCTGTTCATGGATTGAAGAACAATATGTTGAAATGTCACTTTTCCTCTAATAGATCGTCAGATTTAAAACAATATGAGTCAAAATCCAAGCAGAGGGTTGGCTCTGAGGCCTACTGGTTAAGGATGACAGTTTCAGCCATGGTTTGAATCTCCACCTGGCACCTTGGAAAACATCTTGGGTGTAGGTAGGTGTGTGCCCCAAATCCAGCAAGATAGAGAAATGGAGAAGGAGAGAGAGAGAGAGAGAAATCGCCCCCCAGGGAGGATGGTCACGTTGTAACCTCTTCTCCCCTATTCTCTCAATAGGATTCTAGGCTGGGAGTCCAGCACTTTAACCACCACTTCACTTACTGGTCCCCCAAACTTCAGCATTTTTAATAGGTCCCCAAGTAAAACATGTAGTAATGTATCTGACAACTAGGAAATGTTGATTAAAGAAATAAAAGAAAACTTAGACAGAGACATACCCTGTTCATGGATTGAAGAACAATATGTTGAAATGTCACTTTTCCTCTAATAGATCGTCAGATTTAAAACAATATGAGTCAAAATCCAAGCAGAGGGTTGGCTCTGAGGCCTACTGGTTAAGGATGACAGTTTCAGCCATGGTTTGAATCTCCACCTGGCACCTTGGAAAACATCTTGGGTGTAGGTAGGTGTGTGCCCCAAATCCAGCAAGATAGAGAAATGGAGAAGAAAAGATTATGACATGATCATGCCCTGTTGGGGGATACTTTCTCCCTTTCGCTCTCTCCATCTCTCTGTCTATATCTGGTGAGGACATATGTCCTTTGGCAGTTTTAAAAAAAAATCCAAGCAGAATTTTTTTGGAGACAGAGGAGAAGAAAAGATTATGACATGATCATGCCCTGTTGGGGGATACTTTCTCCCTTTCGCTCTCTCCATCTCTCTGTCTATATCTGGTGAGCACACATGTCCTTTGGCAGTTTAAAAAAAAAAATCCAAGCAGAATTTTTTGGGAGACAGAGACAACTAATGCTAAAACTAATTGTATGCAATAGAAAATGATGGTCTTCTCAACAAATACATTAGAGCTATTAGATATTCAAGTATGGGAGGGGAATAAATCAGTCTTTCTTGTGAACCTCCCTTTGTTTTCCACATCCTTTTAATCATAAATCTTGGAAAACTTATATTTTCTTAGATCATGTGTATTAAATCACAATGGTAAATATTCTGGACAATTGATTCTTAAAAACTAGGACCTTTAGGGACCAACAGTTAGCATAATGGCTATGTCGCTGGACTCCCATGTAGTCGACCACGGTTCAAGTCCCGGACCTGGTGGCTTAAGCTCACGCTGGGCGCATGTACATGCATGCCCAAGATCCCGAGAGGAGAATGGAAGAGAAGGGATTGCGGCATGGCCATCCCCCCTGGGGGGGTGATTTCTCGCTTTTTGTCTCTCTGTCTCTCTCTGTCTTTCTGGCAAGTGCATGTGCCCTATAGCAAAAAAACCTCTCCAAAAAAAGAAAAGAAAAGAAAAGAAAAAACTAGGACCAGTAGCTATATGTTAATAAAAAACAAGAAATATGAAAAGACACTTTATTATATTCCCTGTTATCATAGGGCTTGAGCAATATGTGTATACACTCACTTTTTCTCTTATCTTTCTAAAAACAAAATATTTATTTATTTATCTACTATTTGTTGTGATTTTCAAGTCACTGGGTCCAGGACTTGAATTGTAGTCAGTCAATTGGGAGTCCAGTGCCTTAATCACCACATCACCTACTAGCCCCTCTTACCATTTCTTGAGTCCGAGAGTCAAGATAGAAGAGTATTAGAGGTGGTGATCTTATTAAGGCTAGGTGGAGGGTGTGAATGCTCTTAATAAGGTGTATGCTCAGAGGGTACTTTAAACTATTAGGTGCACTGCTTTTACTTAGTTTGTGTATTTATTTGAAACAGATGGTGGTGAATAATAGAGATTACAGTAGGTCTAACCCTCTTCCAGCTACCTGTTGACACTGTCAAAGGCAAGAAATACACTGTACATGTTTGTACCCCTACAACACTTAACATCCTGACTGGGACATGATCAACACTCAATAAACAATTGTTCAAATGAAATTAAGTAAATAGAATTCTTCCTCCAATTCCGAGTTGTCTCTCAATGTCTTGGAGAAAATCAGTTCACATGAGATGGGCTGCAAAAGATGTTCAGTAAAGGGGCCACATGAAGAATAATTCTATCCCTGTGCTAAATTCTTAGAATAACTCTTGTTCTCAATTAAAACAAAGGTATTGTTTAAGGCAAGTGCAGAAAGCGGAATTTTCTGTGTCCTAGGAATAAATTCCACCTGCAAAAAGAAGCACAATATCTTAAGAAATTAAAATGTCTGGGTTGATTCTTACTGCTCAAACTTCACGGAAAAAAACTCATTATATTGGTATACACATTGTACTTTGAAGATGAAGGAAGTGTTTCACTTGAATTCACACAAAAACTAATTAGTGATGATACCACCAAGTTAAAGAGTTTGAAGCATGAACATGATTTTTGATCAAGGTATCTAATAAAGTATTTAAGTGAACAAAACAATGACCTTTGGATCCGTCATTGCTTTGCCAACGTGATTAATTTCAATTTTTTCTGCTTTACACGCCCTGCCATAAACTTTTTTATTTACACTTTATTGTAACTGACTTCATGACATTTGCTCTTGCTTAATAATAATCGGTTAACAGCAAGGGCAGGTGTTCTCAAGGATGTGGCCCTCCATGGAGTGAAATCTAAACAGTTTTTAAAATCATCATAAAAAGTACAAAGATAAAACTGCCTCACTCTAGTGTCTGAAGGGGAAAAGGATATGTTTATGCAAAAAAACAGGGATGGAGAACTTGAAAGGTAAAACTGGTAATGACATATCCATTCTAAATTTTTTTTTATATATTTTTGTTGTAGGGCACGCACACTCACTCTACTCACTCTAGAAAAAAAGAGAGTGAGGAGTCACACCCCAGGGAGGACGTCATGCCACAATCTCTTCTCCATTTTCTCCTCCCAGGATTTGGGGCACAAACACACATGTGCCTGGTGTGAGTTTCAAGTCACTGGATCTGGGACTCAAACCATGGGCAGCCATGTGGGAGTCCAGTGCCTTAATCACCATGGCACCTGCTGGCCCCACCTGTTCTAAATTTAGTTGTTGCCTTTCTTTTTAATATTTGCTTTTTTTTTTTTAGAGGGTTTTGCTATAGGATGTGTTCACTCAACAGAAAGATAGAGAGACAGAAAGCCAGAAATCACTCCCCAGGGGGGATGGCCATGCTGCAATCCCTTCTTCTCCATTCTCCTCTCAGGATCTTGAGCACACAAGCACGCGCGCCCAGCGTGAGTTTAAGTCACTGAATCCGGGACTCAAACTATGGTTGACTACAGGAGAGTCCAGTGACATAGCCATTATGCCAATTGCTAGTCCCTTAATATTTGTATCTGATACGTCATATATAGTGATGGTCTCTACTAGTATCCTAATTTTTACATGGATTTCACTCTATCTCTTTGTGTTATGTTTAGATATAAAAATTATAAACTTTTAGTTGATTTTTTATAGCATTTGAGTCTAAATGTTGATTTACTGAGATCATGATAGTAATCCACTTCTTTGCAGTCACATTTTCTTTTATTAAATGTCCTCTTCACCATTAAGCAAAGTTCTTTCTGCTCCACTACTCAATTTAAAAATAAGGTCTCTCTTCCTTTCATTATCCTTCCTCCAAGCACCTAAGTACCAAGTTTCCTCCAGAATGGAAGTCCCCTACTTCCATTCCTCCAGAATTTCCTTGACTGGTCTCATGGACATCAGCTTCTGCACAATGGTCTGAGGATTACATTAAAAGCTGTCCCCATTCATCTCATTGTCTTTTTGTTTGTTTGTTTTTTGTTTTGCCTTATTTTGTTTGTTTGTTTTCTACAGCCAAATTATGACCATTAAGAATAATTATCAGAGGCAGTCCTGATATGCCTGGTGGTTAAGGAACCAGATCCCACATAGCAAACAATGCAGCTCACCTCCCAGACACAGTGACTTGAAAAACACACCATGCATGCCTTTTCCAGACCCCAACAGGATGGGAAATGGAGAACATACTGTGGCATGACCATGTTCCACCTGGAGGTGTTTTCTCCCTTTCCCTTTCTGTCTCTCTGTCCTTTTCTGGTAAGCACACATGCTCTCTGGCAAAAAAAAATTTTTTTTAATTATTTTTTATTTAACTATATTATTATTATTATTCCTTTCCAGTTTGAACACAGAGAGAGGGAAAGTGAGAAAGCAAGCAACCAGGCCTGGGACTTGAACCATGGCCGGCCATGTGGGAGTCCACTGCCTTTAACCACCATACCACCTGCCAGCCCCATCTCTGGCAAATTAAAAAAAAAAAAAAAAAAAAAAAAAAAAAAGGAAGAACTTTTAGGTTAAGCAAGAAAGATTCTGGACAGTTTAAAAGTAATGTGAAATCTTGGAAAGGTTACATAGCCATTAGACCATTTACTTGGATTCATTTATTAGTTATTGGGACTGGCAGGTGGTATGGTGGTTAAGGGCGATGGACTCCCACATGGCCGACCATGGTGTGAGTCCCAGACCTGGCGGCTTCCTTTCTCACTTTCCCTCTATCTCTCGCTCACTTTCTCTCTGTCTGGTCAAAATTAAAATACATAAAGTTAAATAAAATAATTATTCTTTAGAAATTTATTAGTTATTTAGTGTCCTGAATAAGAACATCCAGGCCCTTGCTGAAGCCAAATGGTTAGGCTCAAATTAATCCAGTTCTTGAGGCAACAGTTGGGATCAAGAGGAAAACAAGAAATATGATGAGAGGAAAAAAAGAGAGAAGTGAAGGTAGATTAAAAGAGAGAGAGATTGCTTTGGTAATGATCAAGGTAATGGTGGTAGTTGAAGAAATAGGTACCAGTAAAGAATTAGCAGAAACAGTTATCAAAAGGAAGGCAGATACTGCTGGACACAAAACAGAAGCTGAATAGCCCTCCTTAAGAGTGTTTCATGTTATGAAGCCTTCTCTCCTAAATTCCAACCTTAACAGTCTGAGAGGCATTCACTTTACTACAAAAATAAATAGATAAATGAAAAGAATTTCTTTGATTTTAGACCACTTTCATATTTAAATCCAGTATAATTCCTCTATTCTTTTACCCAACATTTAAGAAATTAGGTTGCTATTGTATCAAAATATTATACTGGGCCTTAATTTCAATTTGTGACTTAATTAGTTAAAAGAATTTCCACATATAATAGTCTAATCACTTAAGGTACTTTGTGTGAGGAACAGAATGTCTTCCTCAAACTGAATTATACAATAAAAAGAATTAGGATCCCTTAATAAAAAACGCTCTTGGAATCACGATGGTTTAGGCATGGTTTGATCCAAATTTTCACAATGTTCTCAGGGTTATTTCTCTGCCATTTTCTTAGCTGTGTCCAGCTCTGGGGGTTGACTTTGTTCTCAGCCTGGCTTGCGGAAAGCTAGCTTTCAGTAGCCCGCTGCATTCTGTATGTCCTCATTTGCATCTATAGGGAGAAAGTGTGTATTGTCCCCCAATAACAAAACAGAAGTCCTGAGCTCCACTCCTATTGGACTGAATTAGGACATGCACTTACCCTTGAACCAGTCATTGTGTCTAGAAAACAGCATTCCTTTGGTTAACTGGGAAGAGGTTGAAGTAGAGGAGGTCAACAGAATGTTCACTATGTTAATCTCATGATGGACTTTAATAGTTGGAGAAATAAGTCCACAGCTGGGACATTAACTAAACATAGACCTGAGTAAGTTGTTTTAGAGGTAAACTGGTTTTACTGGGTGTAGCTTCTGAAGATGGTAGGCACATAGCAGAGTAGATGATGCCATGAAAGAAGAGATCCACAAACAGCCTATTCTAGCAGTAAACTCATGTCGTGGACTCAACCAGTCACATTCTCAAAACAATGACTAGGACCACTAAAAAATTGCGTCATCTATGGCCACGGCCACATAGATGTTTAACATACCAGTCCAGTCCAGACCCTTCTGGTATGTTCTGCTGATCTTTAAACTGAAATGGAAAACTTCCAACTCCTTTCCAGAAACCTCTTTGGTTCTGAATATAATTCTGCCAGAAATTGTATCTTTTTTTTTTTCCAGTCTGAAATGAGCATAATTCCTCTATCCTTTTACCTAACATTTAAGAAATTAGGTTGTTTTGTGTTATTTTGAAAGAACTTCATCTTTATAATCAAGTTGAAAATAGTTGGAGGATTTTAAAAAATCCTAAATATGATGAATGTTAATGAGAAATTAGGTTTTTAACTAAGTAGAACAAACTAAAACTGTAGTCTCCCCTGCCGCCAACTGCCCATTAGAATCACCTAGGTACCTTGACCTTTCCTAGTGTGATTCAGGCTTAATTAGTTCAGAATGAGACCTGAATCTCTACATTTAAACAATATATCTATATCTATGCCCCCAAACATACAGCCATCTGATTTTGATGAAGGGCACAAGACAATTCAGTGGAGAAAAGAAAGCATTTTTAGCAAATGGTACTAGAAAAACTGGATATCCATCTCCAGAAAAATGAAAATAGACACCTATCTCTCATCATTAACAAAGTCAACTCAAAACGGATCAAACATCTAAATCTAAAGCCTCAAACCATAAAACTACTTCTGAAAAACCCAGGGGAAACACTTGAAGACATCGAAGTAGGCAAAGATTTCTTAAATAGGGCCCCTAAAGTATGAGCAACAACTAAAAAAATAGACAAATGGGATTACATAAAACTAAGAAGCTCCTGCACAGCAAAAGAAACAGTAAGTAAACAGAGTAAAAAGATAGCCCACAGAATGGAAGAAAGTATTTGCAAACTAGATAAGGGATTGAAAACTAGACTATACAAGGAACTCAAGTCATTCAACAATAGAAAAACTGATAATCCAATTTAAAAATGAGTAAGAGGGGCCAGCAGGTGGCATGGTGAGTAAGGTGCTGGACTCCCACATGGCCAACTGTGGTTTGAGTCCTGGATCTGGAGACTTGCTTTCTTACTTTCCCTGTCTCTCTCTCTGGTCACATTAAATCATAATAATAATAACAAATAAAATAAATAATTCTAAAAAAAAATGAGTAAGAGGCCAGCAGGTGGGATAGTGGTTAAGTAACTAGATTACCACATGACTGACTTAATGGTTCAAGTCTCAGATCTGGCAGCTTGAAAATCACATCAAGCACATGTGCATGCATGCCCCAAATCCTAAGAGGTAAATGGAGGAGAAGGGAGTGTGGCCACCCTTCTGAGGGGTAATTTCTCACTTTCCCTCAGTGTCACTCTTGTGAGCTCACTCTATGGCAAAAATCTTAAAAAAAAAAAGGCAATTGATCTGAACAGACAACTCTCAAAGAAAGACATACAAATAGCCAAAAAAGTATATGGGGAAAAAAATGTTCATCTTTCATAATAAGGGAAATGCAAATAAAAACTACAATGGGTTATCAACTAACCTTAGTCAAAATGGCTATGATTT
>NW_006203479.1:1101189-1121567 GCF_000334495.1 Tupaia belangeri chinensis | reverse complement strand
GGGCATGCACGCACACGCACCCGGCATGAGTTTAAGCCACTGGGTCTGGGACTAGAACCACAGTCGACTATGTGGGAGTCCAGCGACATAGCCATTACGCTAACTGCTAGTCCCAATGGCTATGATTTAAAAAACTAAGAATAAACTGGTAAGACTTTGGTGAAAAGAGAACTTTCTTGCACTGCTGGTGAAATGTAAATTAGTACAGCCACTGTGGAAAACAATATAGAGGTTCCTCAAAAATTTACAAATAGAACGTCCATATGACCCAGTAATTCCATTCCTAGCTATTTACCCAAAGGATAGGAAGTAGCTCAGTTGGAAAGACATTTTCATATCCATGTTTATTGCAGCATTATTCACAACAGTTAAAACATTAATTCAATCTAAGTGTTCAAAAACTGATGACTGGATTTTAAAAAATGTGGCACATATACACAGTGGAATACTATTCAGCCTTATAAAACAATGAGATTCCATCATTCAATACAAAGTTGTCAATCCTAGACAATATAATGCTAAGTGAAATAAACCTGAAACCCAAATACTGATGTCCTTCCTCAATATATACGAAACATCTGTACTTTATGGCAGAAATTGAAATAATTAAAGACAAAGAAGTAGAGAGGACAACTGTAGATATCAGAGACTGCATGGGGGTGGTGTGGGAGAAGCTTAGGAAAAAAGCCTTGAATAGACAAAGAAGTGCAGGTTAATAGAGCAAACGGGTTGTGGAATAGCATACCACAGCTGACTAAAAAAATCAGACATTATCAATCTTAAATGTATATCTCAAAAAAAGAAAAAGAAAAGGAAAAGGAAAGAAAGGAAGGAAGAAGAAAAGTAAAGACTAGATCAAAAATTAATAGCACACATCATAATGTGATGTTCTCTGTTGAAAACAATGAATTTGGTATTATCTTTGATTTTATTCTCACATACTACAGGGAAGATTTGAAAATCCATATTACATCCCACAAAGATGTACAATAATTAAATGTAAATAATAAATTATAAAATAAAATAAAAAACTCTATGGAGATATAATTCCCATAAAATTCACCCATTTAAACTGTACAATTCAATGGTATTTAATATATTCACAGAGCAATAGTACATATTTTTAGTTATTCCAAGAGCTCTAGCATGCAGATAGAGTTGAGAAATAATCAACTGAAGTTGAAAATTATTTTTTTAAAAAGTATAAAATTATTTCGATTTAAGAAAATTGAGACTTAATTTTTAGAGCAATTTTTGTTTACAGTAAAATTGAGTGAAGAGTACAGAAATAAAATTATATTTTTAAACTCTTAAATTGTCTAATTTAACTGGCATTCTAAGTCTGAGAGAAAACAGTCTTTAATAATGTTTTCTAACAAAAAAAATCACAAAATTGTTCTTTTTTTAAAGATTTCAAAAATTTATTTATTTTACTTGTTATTATTATTTATTTTTAATTTTATCACTGAGAGACAGAGAGGGAGAGAAAGGGAAAGTGAGAAAGCAAGCCATCAGGTATGGGACACAAACCATGGTCGCTCATGTGGGAGTCCAGCACCTTAACCACCAAGCCACCTGCCAGCCCCTAAAATGGTTATTCTTAAATACAGTTACTCTGTATGCATTTCAAATAGAAAGGGAAACCGAAATAAGATATTCTCAATCTCTATTATCAACTTAGCAACTTATCGATCAAAGCTTTCTTGGTTCCCTTTTATTGGAGAAATAAAATGTTCCAACAAAATTTCAGTGATAAATAACTGAAAATGTCCAATATTAATCTAATCCGTATGCATTCTTTTCTACCTCTGATATATAAAATTGAAAAATGTTGCAGAAATACATTTCATGATGGTGATTTTATTTTATTGAAATAAATATTGATCATCCTCAAGTAAATTTAATTTACACAAAACATTTATAATCAGAAAAGTTCGATATGGAATATTCGCTATAAGAAGTTACTTAAACATTTATAATTTCTTTAATGATTACGTTAGTAGTTTCTGAATCAGATTAAAAGAAATAGAAGTCCATGCAATCATTTGGTGAATTTGGACAGTACTGTCAAACACTTCGATCTCCTTAACAACCAAATACCATTATCCTTAGTGGTGAATATGAAAAAGCAATAGTAGATAAAGCAACGTGAGACATAGTGGTTAGGAGGGAGAATTCTGGAGTCAGAAAAACCTTATTGGGTCCCCTCCACAAATTGTCAGTGTGACGTTAGGGAAGGTATCTCTAAATTGTAATTTTCCCCATCAAAAAAATATTGGGGAGAATTAGTAGTACCTATTTCTTACGGCAGTTGCCAGAACTAAACAGGGGGGTAACACATGTCAAGTGCTTAGCTCAGGGCCTGGTGTCTAACAGTTAACACAGACTAAGGTGACAGTAATCATGTGACGGGGACAGTTCGGCATTGCCAAATAACTCACTAGAGATGTCGGGCTGATGGGATGCCCAGATATATGTCTGAGAGCTGAGAATAGAGAGGCTCTCTTGCTTCTGAGGTACGTGGAAGAAATCAAGCATGAACCAGCACGAACAACAAGCAGTTCAGTTCGACTTAGAGGATAAAACAGGTGAGTCTGGAGAGAGAAGCGGTGCTCCTAGAAATGCATTTTAGATTCCTTGAGGGGCACAAGGAACAAAAAAGGAGTCAAGAAAATAGGGTGGAGAGTGGTAAAAACTCAGAATGCATTTGAGAAACATTCATCTCTTCTCCACATCTCCCCTCTATGGGAGATTACCTCTCCAACCGATACCTGGTCTTGGTCCTGTGAACGGCCTTGGCTACTGGCAAGACCTGTACCTAACCCACAGGCTGAAACATCAACCTCCTGGTAAACCACAGGGTACGTGAGAAACAAACGCACACAGTTGTAAGCCACTGAGATTGTGTGGTGGCTCTTTATGCAGAAAAATCTAAAGCAGGTACCGTACACTACGTCGGGGCGTACAGGAGCAGAAATAACACTTTTCTGGGGGATGGGATGAGATGGGAGCGAGCTCAATTCTGCACCTGCTGAGTACGAGGTGCCTATGGGCCTCAGGTGGTGATGCACGAGGGGCAGTCGCCCCTCACACGGAATCTTCAGGGCGGGAGGGCCTATGTGTTCACGATGGCTGTACCTTCATGTTACATTCTTCTTCTTCATCAATTTACACTCCTCTTTTTGTCCCTTGTTTTCACACACACACACACACACACACACACACTTTCTCTTTTTTTTGTCTGGAGTCTCGTATGTGCTGCCATATTTCCGTTTCCTTGCAGCCCACCTCTTCTTCAGAATTCTCCCTGTCTAATCACACATAGAAAAAGGCTGGGGGCTCTTTATAGACAGAGCCATGGCTTGGATCCTAGGCCCTGATAACATCAGAGGCACAGCTGGCTTCCCTAAGCCAGGCAGCTTTTCAGGCCTCCAGCCTAGGGCCTGGGGTGTCTTTCCTAGAATACAACATTCAGCCCGCCTGACACTGTGCCTGGCCCCAGAGTGTGATGGGAAACTGCCGCTGCATCTCCCTCCAGGCCCCCCTCCCCCATAATAAATGCTTTTCCAGGTGTGCGTGCATGTGTGTGTGTGTGTGTGTGTGTGTGTGTGTGTGTGCAGTGTGTGATCACACCAGTCTGCTCTTACTCGCTCTTACTGGCTCAATACCCACCTTCCTGTTTTGCTTCTTACCTTACTGACAGCTCTAACTCAGTCTCATTTTCTAGTTTCTACTTATCCACCTAATTTCTAAACACCCAGGGGGTGTCCCAGGGCTCAGTCTTCTCAATCTTTGGACTTCTCTGCCTGTCTGCTCACTTGGCGAACTCCTCTAATCAGACGGCTTTGAAGACTCTCCATAATCTGAGTCTCCTTTCTAAACTCTGACTTCATCCATAGAACTTTCCATGTGATGTCTCTACTTGGGTAATCAAGAGGCACCTCAAAATTATGTCAAAATGGACTTCCCAATGATACCTCTCTAAATACGCCACTCATACTTTCGTATTTCTGGAAGAGTTTCCAGTTGTTCAGATTAAAATCATTGCCATCATCTGTGACTTCTCTTTTTCTTCCGCACGTCACATACAATCCAACAAACAAACCCTTTTGTTCTGTTTTCAAAATATACCTGGAATACACCTACTGCTTCTCCACTGCTCCACCGTCAGCCATGCCACCGCCGTTTCTTGCCTGAATTATAGTAATACCTCTCCCTGGCTTTGTCCTTCCCTCTCAACTCTTCCCCACACGGCAGCAGAACAATTCTTTATAGAACACGGCACATGCTAGCTCTCTGTTCAAGCCCTCTATAATCCTATCTCCCCTCTGTTCCTACCACATTAGTATCCTTGTCTTCCCTTGGACATGCCAGATGGATTCCTGATTAAGGCCTCTGCACTTTGCACTTTCTTTTCCTTTCCTCTGGATACTCTTTTCCTCATAGCCACCTGCCTTATTCCCCCACCTTTTCTAAGTTGTTGCACAATGTCACCTTTTCAGTAACTGATTCGAATTTTTTTTTTTTTTAAGTAAGATTTTTGCTATAGAGCATGTGTGCTCACCAG
The DNA here is from genome assembly GCF_000334495.1 of Tupaia belangeri chinensis. Classification (NCBI taxonomy): domain Eukaryota; kingdom Metazoa; phylum Chordata; class Mammalia; order Scandentia; family Tupaiidae; genus Tupaia; species Tupaia belangeri. The sequence continues at coordinate 1,117,000 of NW_006203479.1, read as the reverse complement.
AGAGACAGGGATACCGACAGCAAGAAATCACACTCCTAGGAAGAATGGTCACGCTGCAATCCCTTCTCCTCCATTCTCCTCTTGGGATTTTGGGCACGCACACATACACACCTGGTGTGTTCAAGCTGTAGGGTCCGGGACTCAAACTGCAGTTGACTATGTGGGAGTCCAGTAACATAACCATTATGCCATCTGCTGGTCCCACGATTCAAATTTTTACTATTCACACCCACCCCGGCACTTCCAATCTTGACAGCTTATCTTATTTTTCTCTACACCACTTACTATCTTTTAAGATCTATATCATTACTTAAGTTTGTTGTCTGTCTCCCAACCATCCCACCTGCAGGAAGGGAGCTCATTTTCAGTTTCTTTCACTGCTGGATCCACAGTGCCTGGAAATGGCACTTACTGGGCACACAAAAAAATCTCTGCTGAATGCATGGTTTCTCTCTAGCTCCAGCCTAAATAAACCCTGAGATTTCAGTGGCTTTCACATAGACAGAGGGGGAGAAATCACCAAAGACATCTCAGAGGACCCCAGGCTGAAGCTCCGAGTCTCCACTCTCTCATTATGATACTTTTCCCATTGTAATTATTCACTTGCTCTAATATGGTATTTATACTTTAAAGAGGCATCTCTTCTAGTTGTATAAACTCATGTCTGCACTGAACCTGAATCTGCTCTGTGGATGGTTAATTCTTATGGATGCTGTAAATGATCTGCTCAGATAGATGTTAAAGATTTGAAAACAATCCAGACAGGACCAGCAAGTGGTGTGGTAGTTAAGGGGTTGGACTCCCACATGGCCAATTGTTCAAGTGCTGGACCTGGTAGCTTGCTTTCTCACTTTCCCTCTCTCTCTCTCTTTGGTAAGCACACATGCCCTAGAGCAAACTTAAAATAATAATAATAATAATGATACTAAATAAAACAAATAAATAATTTTTTAAAACCCAAATAATCACATTTTGGTCATTTATGTATAAAGTTAAATCAAATACCAAAATTACCACTAGTATTTAAAGGGTTATTTATTTTGATAAAATTTATGGATTTTAACATGCCATTAGCATCCTGATTTGAAAAAAGAAATTTTTTTTTCCCAGAGAGATTTTTGTTATAGGGCTTGTTTGAGAGAGACAGAGAAAAAGAGAAAGTGAAAAACTACTCCCCAGAGGAAATGGCCATGCCACAATCCCTTCTCCATTCTCCTCTCAGTATTTTGGGCATGCATACACACACACTCAGCCTATGTTACAAGCTGCTGGATCCAGGACTCAAAACACAGTTGACCACGTGGCAGTTCAACACCTTAACCACTCACCATCTGCAGGCCCCATGATGTGGAAAAATGTTAACTGAAAGAAGTATCAGCAATTCCACGGTTGGTATAACATTAGACCTCCTAAACAAAGCAGCTGACTCATTCTTACTTGAAAACTGTGGTACCACTGGTGGCAACTGAATAATTCCAGACTGAAAAGTGGAAGAAGACCATGTTCAAGATGACAAGCTTATTCATCCAGATAGATACTCAGTCTTTATGATCTTATCATCATTAAAAAATATGTAGAGCCTATGGAGCCAGAAGGTGACATGGTGGTTAAGGGGCTGAGTTCCCACAAGGGTGACCATGGTTCAAATCCTGGACCTGGCAACAACTTGAAATTCACACCCAGGCAGGTGTGCAAGTGTGCCCAAAATCTCAGGAGGAGAATAGAGAAGAAGGGATTGCAGTGTGACCATCCCCTGGGGGGTGATTTCTCACTTTCCCTCTCAATGTCTCTCTCTCTGGGGAGTACATGTAACCTATGGCAAAAATCTCAAAAAAAAAAATCTAAAATAAAAAAGTAGTCTAAACATTTCAATAAAGAATTTAAAATGGCTTATACTCATTGTTTAAAGCATTTCAAACCAGGTTGTTATTTATACATGTATTAGTATAAATGTTATACAAAGGGTTTATATTCCTAGAGATTTACATCTTCTGAAAAAGCTTCCCAGTAAGTACTGTATGTTCCTTTAAAATTATTGCTCGCTGTAAAACTGGGCACACACACGCCAGGGTGTGCGTGCGGCAGCTTTTACAATGCTCCCCGGGTGTCCTAGGCGTCTGAGGCATAGAGCCAAAACCGAAGTTGCCATCATTCAACAGTATAAAATGCGCACTGTGGTGTGTCATCGCAATTATTCCTTTTTATGGCTCTGGATAAAAAAGCTCCACCTTCCTTTGGGTAACTTTAAACATTAACCTTCAGCTTTCAGAAGCACTCAAAATGGTTCAACTCTGTGTTTTCCATGAACAAGATGTGGTTCATTAATAACTAACTGCTCCTTATCCTGCAAACGGTTCTTCTAGTACAACTATTCACTTCAAAATATGCAAGAACTAAAAAAAAATGCATGGAGGAACTTTTCAAGAGTACATATTTCCTGTTAAACTGGCAAAACAAATTGGACAAGAGTAAATTCTGACAATAAATACTTTCTAAAAATTTAGGATTATCTTGGCATGTTCCCAAGACTTATAGATGAATGACTTTTATTTATTAAAAAATTGTAAGATGAATAAAATACTTTTTATAAGTTGTTGGAATCATTTTAAAGTGAAAAATCTTACTTCCCACAAACCTAGCACCTAATAACTGAGGTTAATAAATATGAATACAGAAAAACACTAATATTAACAATCAGCAGTTGGCCAAAACTGTGAAGTTTACATGGTAAAACTCATTCTCAAATGTTTTTCAATCTAAATTATAGAATCATGCACAACAAATGTCATTTGGAATGAGACATACAACCTCGAGTTGAAATTAAAAAACAAAACTCAGTGAATTACTGGGAGCCAGTGAGTGATTGTAGTACATAAATCCAGACAGAGACAACTAGAATTGTTTTACACTACTACTACTATTTTATAGAATGATGGGGGGGGAAATGTTCTAGAAGGATAAGGAAAAAGTATAATTTTTTTTAAATTTTTGATAGAGGGTGTATGTGCTCACCAGAGAGACAGAGAGAAAGAAAGAGGCGAAAGCACTCCCTTAGGGTGGTCAGACTGGAATCCTTTCTCCTCCCTGCTCCCTCCTCTCAGGATTCTGGGTACATACATGCACCTAGCATGTTTCTCAAGCTTCAGGATACAGGACTCAAATCTCATGACTGGCCATGTGGGGTCCGACTGCCCCAAACACCAGACCACAGAGTCATGCAGGATAACATCCTTAATTGAATTTATCATGGAGAAATATAATTGGCAAGAAAGAAAATGTTTTTATACTCTTAAAGTTGGAAAGTCATTACCTCATTTATAAGGAGGGTGGATTTCAACACTCTTTGACAGAATCCTTTAAAAGAGTCCTTTGGTCTTCCCTTGAACACGTCGTTGTAAGACAAACAACAAATCTCGATCCTGTTGGTGGCATCATTTTTCCCTACCGAGCAACTGAGTGGACCTGTCTTCATAATGGACTACGTTTATTCCGCTATAATCTGTGCCTATCTAATGGTTTCCATTTCTACAAAACAAGCCAAATCTCCTCTCCCGAGAGTTTGAAGACACCAGTACAACACCTCTACGTACTTTCTTCCCCAACCTTCTTTCCTAGACCAGCCAATTGGTTTGCTGAACAATTTCTCATTTGACATCATTTCTAGATTCCTCACTTTACTCTCTGTAGGCACTTTAAGACTATCAGTGTCCTTCTTAATGTGGAGCACCCAGAATTAGTCGTAATTCTGCAAGGCATGATGAAGTCTTACTTTTGTTGACTTAATTGACCTAAGTACCATGGTATTAAAGTAGTCAACATTTACATTGGCTTTCTTCAGACCTTAGTTTCATTGTTGACTTACATTGACCTTTCTGTCAGATAAGCTGTTCAGGGCATTTTAAAGAAACATTTTATATGATTAAGTTAGGCCTTCTCTATCTTATTAATGGACTATTGATTTTTTTGACCTTCACTGTAGACTTCACATTTAGACCTATTTCATTGTATCTATTTGTTTCAGCCCTCCACTGTAGCCTGTAAAATTTTCAGTCATCAGCTAATTAGCTCGACTACTAGATTTATGTCACTCGCAGCTATGATAGGCTTGCCCCTCACGTGGTCAGATGGTGCATCCATAGAGCCCGGACTTTAAGGACAAACTGTCTTGTGTTTGAACTCTGGGTTTTCCACTTACAATCTATGACTTTTGAGAAGTCACGTAACCCCTTTGAGCCTCCATAAAATGGGAAAAATAATGTTTACTTCATAGCGTTATAGCGAGATTTTGATGAGACGTTGTACAGAAGGTGCTTAGGACAGTGCCTGGAGATAGATATGTGTGTGTGTATCTATTAAAGTATATACATTGTGCATATATGTATATATGAGTACATCTTATATATGTGTATATCTGTGCTTGTACATATACACATCTGTGTATACACTTTATGTGTGTATACACATATATACATTCATACACACACATACACACATGCACACACATCATTATCTCCTGTATGAGTGGACTGGAAGTAGAAGCCAGAGCAGTAATAGAAGTAGCAAATGTGTTTATCTGGCAGGATAGAGTCCAGAAACATTGGCAATGAAGACATTGACAAATCATTGCATATGTTAAAGTTTGTGGGCAGTCATTTTGTTTTTATGAAGTGAGCAAAAAAAAAAGTTTAGTATGAAAGGGAGGGAGAAGAAAGGAGAAGGAAGAAAAGTCAAAGTATGTTTGATTGACAAAAAATGAGAAGCTGTTTGCGGAAGATAATATATACAGTAATATCTTTGTCTTTTTTTTTTTTTTTTTTTGGAGAGGTTTTCGCTACAGGGCACATGCGCTCGCCAGACAGACAGAGACATAGAGACAGAAAGTGAGAAATCACTCCCCAGGGGGTATGGCCACGCTGCAATCCCTTCTCCTCCATTCTCCTCTCGGGATCTTGGGCACGCACGTACACGCACCTGGTGTGAGTTTTAAGTCACCGGGTCCTGGACGCGAATCGCGGTCAACTACGTGGGAGTCCAGCAACATAGCCATTACGCTAACTAACTGCTGGTTCCCATAATATCTTTGTCTTGATTGACATGTGTGGTATTCGTGCTAAAAAAGAAAGGTTGTACACTGTAAAGACGTGACTAAATGTAAATAAATAAAAATAAATTTGAAAAAAATTAACTACTAGATTTTAAGTTTAATGAATGGCAAGATCAAAGTCATATTTGAGGGGCCAGCAGGTGGTGTGGTGGCTGAGACACTGGACTCCCACATGGCCGACTGTGGTTTGAGTCCTGGATTCGACAGCTTGCTTTCTCACGTTCCCTCTTTTTCTCCCTGTGTGTGTGTGTGTGTGTGTGTGTGTGTCTGATAAAATTAAATAGTAATAATGAATATAATTAAATATATAATTATTTTTAAAAGTCGCACCTGGAGTTGATCACTGACAGTGTATATTTACTGTGTTGAGAAGAAGTGAGCTGGAGGCCAGGTAGGCTTGATAACTGCACTGGACACACTTGAACAGCAATTCAGAGAGGCAGCCAGTAGCGGAAGAGTATTATTTTCAGAAGATGAAAAACTGGCCAAAGGGACCAGCAGTTAGTATAATGGCTATGTCGTTGGACTCCCATGTAGTCGACTGCGGTTCGAGTCCTGGACTTGGTGGCTTAAACTCACGCCGGGCGCATGTGTGTTCATGCCCAAGATCCCGAGAGGAGAATGGAGGAGAAGGGATTGTGGCATGGCCATCCTCCCTGAGGGGGGATTTCTCGCTTTCTATCTCTCTGTCTCTGTCATTATGGAAAGCACACACACCCTATAGCAAAAAGCTCTCCAAAAAAATACAATAATAATCATTGCTCTTGGGAACAGCAGATGGCGTAATGGTTGTCACTGGACTTCCATGAAGTTGACCACAGTTTGAATCCCAAACCCAAAGGTTTAAACTCACACCAGGCGAGTGTGTGCATGGCCAAAATCCCAAAAGGAGAATGGAGTAGAAGGGACTGCAGGGTGGCCAATGCCTCCCCCCCATGCAATTTCTCTCTTTCTCTTTCTCTATCTCTCTCTTGTCTCTCTGGCAAGCAGCTGCACCCTATAGCAAAACTCTCTCTATAAATAAGTAAATAAATAGCAATAATATGCTCTTTCACAGGCCAGCGATGGTGTAGTGGTTACGTTGCTGGACTCCCACATGGCCAACTGTAGTTCCAGTCCTGGACTTGGGTGGCTTTAGACTCATGCTGGGTGCAAGTGGGCACATGCCCAAGATCCCAGGAGGGAAATGGAGGACAAGGGATTGAGGACACCACCATATCATCCCTCCCACACGCCCGTGATTTCTCACTTTCCCATTCACTGTCTCTGTCTCTGGCAAGCTAAGACCCTAAGACAAAAACTTCTAAAAAAAGTGCTACCTTCCTCTGTTACTGGTGAAGGAAATGAACTATAAAAATAGCATAACCCTATTCACTTTTGAAAGTTTAAATCCTTCATCCTACCAATGAGTTGTAAATCCATTCTACCTTAGAGACAAATAAAAGAGCAGGGCAAGGTGGCAGCGCGGTAGGACAGGGGTAACGTGCTGGTTGGCGATGGCTGACCCAAACCGAAGCTCAAGGTTACTTTGCCAGGTGGACCAGAACGCACTGGGCACGCGCCCTGCCGTCCTGGCGGGCGGGAAAGCTGAGGGCAGTTGCCGCACAAGATCGTTAAAGGTGCTTGTCTCTCTGTCTCGCTCTCAGGACAGAAACAAATAAACTCTTGAAAGATTAGGGAAACTAAACTACAAGCAAGTGGCTGAAGGCTGGAAAGGAAAACAAAGCTGTATGCAGACAAAAACCTGGAAGGCAGGGCTGCCCTGTACGAGAGGGCAAAACCATCCTGCCTTGACGACTTCCTTTCTTCTGCTGTTGCTCAAATTCTCTACCTTGAACCCAAACTAGAATGAAAGAACTGAAATTTCAACAAAGGAAGCTCAATCCATTGCTCAAAGGTCAATATTGAGGGGGATAGTAACTGGAAACCGCACCCGGATTTAGACCCCGAGCCGCAGTGGGTGCGCGCGTGCATGGCTGATCTGCGGGAGAGCGAGCGAGCGGCATTTGGTTCCTTCTTCTTTAACTGAGTGCGGCTCGGTTTTTGTGCCAGCATTGTAGGAACATTGCTAAAACAGCACAAAAGCTCACGGAGGTGTCAAACAGCAGGGATGAGAGGCTGAGCTTTCCCTCATCCGTGAAGGAGTCAATTAAAGAACAAAGACAACTCTTGGATTTTAAGATCACCCGTCCAAGTTGTTCAGAATTCCCATAAGTATTGAAAATTCGATCTGCTTGTATTTGTTTTTTTACATTCCAAGAACATTTGATTGCTGAGGTGTTTTGTGCTTTTCCGAGCACAATTATAAAAGCATTTCATATTTTCTCATGTTTTGAAACCACGTAAACTTCTGTTTAATCTGTCCTTCTAGGGACTCTTGTGAGATTAAGCAAGCACTCGTGTTAGGAAAACTTTAAGGAGGGTCCTCCAGGGCTCAACCGTCCTTTCAATCAACTTTCTACATTTTTTTCTTTTTCTTTCTAGTGATTTTTTATAGACACCGATTGAGCTGAGCAGGAAGAGACAGTCGGAACAAAGCATACTCTAGGTCAAGAGCCCTCTCCCTCACTGCTGGTTAGATTAGGGATGACTTCAACTTCTCCTATAAAGGGCACCCTAATCTTTGTTTCTGCAATTTAGATAAGATTATTTCAGTAAATGTCAGTTTCAGTATTGGATTCGTCTTTCTTTCTGGTACTGATGTTCTCTCTTGCCAGTAATCTATGTGACTGTCACTTATAAACGTACTATTTCTGAATTGCAGCCAGCACTTGCAATACCAGGATCAAAACATTATTTGTGTTTAAAGCAGTAGGCGAACTTTAAAGGTGTGTCTGTTGACTTTCCTGCACATCAACAAGCTAAGTGCAGTAATATTCTTTGAGTTGGTTAATAAAATCCTTAATGAACACATGTTATGTGTGCAAACTGCCTTGAAAGACATATATATATCTGTGTGAATATCGTATTATTGTCTCTATTTCTTTAAATTTGTATGTAACTTTCAGACTATAATTTATGGGATTGTCGCATGTCAATATAGTGTGAATCACTGCGTAAGTTACTACAAAGATAAATAACATTTCAATGTAAAGAAAAGGTAATGAGTAATGTATTTTGACATATAGATAAAGATAACTGCCTCTACTATCCATTCCATCGTATATATTTTACCTGAAGCAGAAAGCATGCATATATAGGGAACCAGCAGTTAACATAATGGCTATGTTGCTGGACTCCCACGTAGTCGACTGCGGTTCGCGTCCCGGACCCGGTAGCTTAAAACCCACGCCAGGTGCGTGGGCATGCGTACCCAAGATCCCAAGAGGAGAATGGAGGAGAAGGGATTGCAGCGTGACCATCCCCTCTGGGGAGGTGATTTCTCGTTTTCTGTCTCTATGTCTCTCTCTCTCTGTCTGGCAAGCGCACATGCCCTATAGTGAAAAACCTCTCAAAAAAAGAAAAGGCATGCATATATACGATTCAAACAGCTATTTATAAAAATGTTAAACTTTATAAGTAAAGGATTAGAAACAAAAACAAGTTTTGTTTGCCATTGCAACTGTTCAATAAATAAAGCACAACAAATACTGCCTATTAATATAACTAATTATCTACCATAGATTCTAGGAGTAAAGCACTTTTATTTTCCTACGCTTAATTGCAAAGACAAAAATGACCAGAATGCAAAAAATGGTCATGAGAACTCAAATCTTGACTCCAAAAATTAAGGCATTGGAGCCAGCAGGTGGCATGGTGTTTAAAGACGCTGGACTCCCACATGGTCGACCACGGGTGGAATCCCAGACCTGGAGGCTTGCTTTCTCACCTTCCCTCTTTCTCTCTCTCTCTTGCTCTCTCACTCTCTCTCTGGTCAAATGAAAATAAATAAATAAATAAATAAAGTTATATAAAATAATTTTTTAAAATGAAGGCATTGGTATTGCCAGGCAAAAATCTGGTTTAAAAGATATATAAAATGTAAGTGAAACATTAATGAAACTGTAAATGGAGTATTCACTGAGTCACGAGAAGCCTACAACTTAGAGTTTAAAATGAGATACGGTAATAGTCGCTCTTGCTTTCTCTGAAATCATATGTGCATGTGAATCTGGGAGTGCTTAGGGGTGTATATAATTCTTTATCTACTAGAGTCAGGTCTAAGAGTTAGAAAAGTGCCACCTGAAATTGAATTTTCATGAATAGATTGTCTAAAAATTATCTTTAAAAAATTTATATAGTTTTATTTATTTCTTCAGTGAGAAAGAGAGAGAGATACCTTCAATAGATTCTTCACTCCGCGATCCACCCCCAGGCTCAGCAGATGGGGCTATGGGCGTGTGTACACGCATGCCTAACATGCACAGCAATGTTGCTGGAGGGAAACCCTGGACCTTCACATACAGGTCCAGCAAAGTAGAGCACTGCATTTTTGCTGTACTACTGGCTGACCCCAAATTACCTATTTTTAGTGGTTAAAGTTATATAATGGTTTAGTTGCATTAAAAGAGGCATCAGGAGTTATGGAATAGTAAAAGAAAATTAATCTGATTAGGGAAATACAGAATAAACTAATTTTAAAATCTTTCTAAAACTCTTTCTACCTGCTTTCTAGATCCCATTGCAAATTTTGAGAGCTATTGATCCATTCATTATTCCCTCTTCCCTTGAATTACAAATCTAAAACGTAACAAACAAAAAATAGCCTTTCATACTCTTGCTCTCCTGTATGCCTATGCTGGTTTTCAATTTTTGTCCAGATTCAAAAAAAATTTTAAGAGAGATTTTTGCTGTAGGGGGCACACTCACCGACAAGACACAGAGAGAGAGACAGAGTGAGAAGTCACTCCCAGGGGGATGGCCATGGTGCAATCCCTTCTCCTCCACTCTCCTCTCAGGATCTTGGGCACACATGTACATGTGCCTGGCATGAGTTTAAGCCACCAGGTCTGGAACTCAAACCATTGTCAACTATGCGGGAGTCCAGAGATATAACCGTTACACCATCTGCTGATCTCATCCAGATTTAAATTTTAAGAAGGATCTATGCTATTTAGCTTTCCTCCCTCTAGTTGACTTCTCATACCAATGCCATTTGACTTTCACCCTGTCACTGCACAGCAAGTTCATGGTGACCTCCGAAGTGACAAAGCTAATGGATCCTATTTAATCTGTCAATTCGTTGGTCCCTGTCAGCTATTGAAACTCTTTCTAGGTTTCCATATCCCTAACACTCTGTTCTTGATTTTCTTCATCTTCTGTGGTATCTTCTCATTCCTCCATCATGTGCTATTCATTCTACTTGGGCAATCTCATTTTTATTAGTGACTTTACCTTCCACATGTTGATGGTTCACTTCTGTAATTCCACCCTAACCTCCCCCCTGGACCTAAGTCCTTCCTTTTGCCTTTTTCAATTTCACAGGAAAGCCAAGTAGCATAGTCTACGCTAGATTTTCTTATACTTATTAGGACTCTCTTTCCAACTCTTTTTTTTTTTTTTTTGAGAGGTTTTCTCTATAGGGTGCGTGAGCTTGCCAGTCAGACAGAGAGAGACATAGAGACAGAAAGCAAGAAACCATCCCCCAGGGGGGGTGGCCATGCCGCAATCCCTTCTCCTCCATTCTCTTCTTGGGATCTTGGGCACGCACACACATGCACCTGGTGTGAGTTTTAAGCCACCCAATCTGGGACTCAAACAGCAGTCGACTATATGGGAGTCCAGCGACATAGCCATTACGCTAACTGCTGGTCCCTTTCCAACTCTTTAAAAAAAAAAAAAAAATGCCCTCAGGACTCCTCCTAGTGGATGAGTAGACTTCTCTGGCTGAACTCACCCAGATGCATTACTAGTGCTCAGCTCTCCTCAAAGCCTTCTTGACTTTTTCTAGCTCTGATCTCTGTTCATAATTTGCATCCTGACAATGTTCTAAGCCAAAAGATTGTGAAAGAGCTTTGAGTCTTCTTCATGAAACTTACTGTTCATTGAATCACTAAAAATTTACTTTAATTTTATTACAAATGTAGAATCCTCTGACCACCGAACCCCACTGTCAATGCGATAGCCCATACTATGATCTATTTGTAACAGGGCAAATCACTACGGCCTCTGGTCTGCCTCCGGTCCATCTCCACACCAATAACACAACTGTTTACTAGAAAAGCAAAAGATGCACAGACCACAGTTCCAGACTCCCATGCCACTCAACCTGCTTACACCATTGTTGGCATCCTCTTGACTATAGGAAGACGCCTAATTTCTCTGCTTGTCACCTAAATGCTTTATAATCTGTCAGACTCCTGCCTATCTTTCTAGCCTCGTTTTCCATCTGTCCCCCATTTTCACCATATTCTTTTACCACTCTAAAATATTCCCCATTCTCTACATGACTACACATGCTCTAGATTTGTTTTGCTCTTACATTATAACCACAGAGAAAAGAGGATCTCTCTCATTTCTCCCGTGAAGTCCTGCAGAGGTACCAAGTGGCTCAGCTTGAGTCACCTGGCTGTTGAGCTGATCCGTGGCCAAGAGTACAGGCTGCTCTGGTGGAACAGCTAGGTCATGTGCTCACTGTGGTGGGGAGAGGTCTGCCTCACCTAAATTTTATAAAATTGCTTCCTCATTGTAAAAAGGTGTCCTGCTACCAGATGCAGGGGTAGAAAGTAGAGATAAAGGAGAAGAGGCCATACCATGTACTTTCTGGAAGCACACAATGGTTCCTTAGCACCATCTCTCCACTCTCCTGCTTCACCTCAAGTAAATGGGCATTCGGCTAGAAATAGGGGGCAAATCCCTAGCTTTAAAAATCATTTTCTTGGGGCCAGCAGATGGCATAGTGGTTACATCACTGGACTCCCACATGGCTACTGTGGTTTGAATCCTGGACCTGGTGGCTTGAAACTCACACTGGCCATGTGTGCTAGCATGCCCAAGATCCCAGGTGGAAAATGGAGGAGAAGCAACTGTGGTGTGGTCATCCCCCTAGGAATGATCTCTCTCTCTCTCTCTCTCTCTCTCTCTCTCTCCCCCCTCCCTCCCTCCCTCTCTCCCTCTCTCTTTCTGATGAGTGCACACACCCTATGGCAAAAAAACTCTTAAGGATAAAAAAACATTTTTGTTATGAAAATCAGCCTTTCCATCTAAAGATTATTAGAGTGAGTGAGACTACGCTGTACAAACCTGTCCCCACTTCCGCTGTTCTCCTTCAGTCTAAGGTTTTACACTTGAGGTGGGAAGCGATGGAACTCCACTGCACTTCAGCATCCGCTCAGAACTAGCCAGTCAGTTCTGTTCTTCCCTTTTACTCTCCTACAGCTCTGTAACTCCTACCTTCTGCACTAACAGCCCTTTATCCCCGTCCCTCTCCCTAATTCGACGCTGAGGTATATCAGAGTCAGATTCCGTGAATATTTCTGAGTGCCTACCAAGTGCCACAGGGGTGGTCCCTGAAGAACGAATCGTGCATTCCTGTTGGACCACAAATGTCCAGGTGATGCACCCGCTAGCCAAGGGCCCGCAGAAGGCGAGTTCTTGGCTGTGCTTTGGCAGCTTGGAGGTGGTAACAGAGGTTTATGATATTCATATACATGAAATGAGCTTGCGTTTTGATTTATCTAAAATCTGCGTGCCCGTGAAAGGCACATAGCGTACAGACCTTGCTCCAGCTTCTCCTCTAGCCGCCTTTCTGCTCTCCGCTCCATTCTTGTTTTCCTTCCTTTCGCCTTTTTCACTTTCACAGGAAAGCAAAGTAGCAGTCTGCCCTAGATTTCTTATACTTATTAGAACTCTTTCCAACTTTTTTAAAATAAGTTTTCTAGAATCATTGTATTTAACTTTTTTTTCTTCTTTTGGAGAAGTTTTTTGCTATAGGGTACGTGCACTCACCAGAAAGACAGAGAGAAACAGAGAGACAGAAAGCGAGAAATCATCCCTCGGGGGGGATGACCACGCCGCAATCCCTTCTCCTCCATTCTCTTGGGATCTTGGGCACACACGCTCACGTGCCCAGTGTGAGTTTAAGCCACCAGGTCCGGGACTCAAACCACAGTCGACTACATGGGAGTCCAGCGACATAGCCATTATGTTAACTGCTGGTCCCTTTTAAAAAAAAAAAAAGTATAAACAGAGAGGGACAGAGCAAGAGAGCATGAACGAGAGAGAGAGGGAGAGAGAAAGTGAGAAAGCAAGTCACCAGGTCCAGGGCTCGAGCCACAGTCAGTCACATGGGAATCCAGAGTCCTTAGCCACCACGCCACCTGCTGGCCCCTCTAACTCTCTTTTGAACCCTCCAGCCATCACAGATTAATTCTCCTATTTCAGTGTTTGCAGAATGACTGAACTGAGATACCACTCTGCACTGAAGCCATCTCTTCCATTGCACCTTCTGCCTCTGGGAGGAGTCGTTTCTCACTTCCCAGGAGCAGCAGGAGCAGGCTGTGTTTCCCCTTCTCCTGACTCCCCACTGCTCCTATCCCATCACCACAGCATTACCCTATGTAAGAATCATGGTACCACCGTGGCTAAAACGGAAAGCTTTGGAACCACGCTACTTGAATTTAAATACCAACTCGGATACTTTCGAGCTGTGTAACTTCAAGCAAGTGATCCTCAAGAGTTATGCACTGGTGGTAAGGACTCATTCAGACACCCAGACAGTACCTGTACTTCCTCCATGGTCAAGGCCTTCCTTCCCACTCAGTCACAGTGCTAACCCTGCTCGGCCCAGCCCTGCTCTTCTTCAAAATTTGCGACTCCAAACCTCCAATTCTTTATCCCTTCTCAAAAAATTGTTATCAACATAAAATAATTGCACATATTTATGCAATATTTTCAGTATAAGGAATAATGATTAAATCAGTGTAAACAGCATTATGTTTCATCTCAGTCATTTATTACTTCGTGTTAAGAGCATTCAAAATCCTCCATTTTAGCCACTCTGAGTTACACAATAAATTGTTACTAACTGTAGCTATTCTACTGTAGTTTATGACACTAGAACTTGTTTCTCTTACCTAGCTGCAACTCTGTTTTTGTTAACAACTTTCTATTCCCCCTCCACCCTACCCTTTCTAGCCTCAGCCAGTCGGTCTGCTACTCTCTACTTTTTTTTTTTTTTAATGTGTGTTTTTTAGGGAGAGACTTGTATTGTAGGGCATGTGCACTCGCTGGAGAGACACACAGAGAGAAAGCAAAAAATTACCTCCCAAGGGGAGATGATCACACTGCAGTCCCTTTTCCATTCTTTTCTTGGGATTTTGGCACACATGCACACACGCCCGGTGAGTTTCAAGCTGCCAGACCTGGGACTCAAACCACTGTCTGGCCAGGTCCAGCACCTTAACCACTACGCCGTCTGCAGGCCCCTGCTACTCTCTACTCCCACAAGGGCGTCCTTTTCCAAGTCGATCTCTTTATACCCACTACTTCTCTTGCACAGTAAGAATCCAGTCCTTTGCTCTTACTCTTTTCTTGTCTTTGTGACCCTTTCTAGCCTCTTATCCGTCCCCACATGATATTCTTGAACATAAAGCATATCGTTCTACCAGCCACATTAATCTCTTAAATTGTTTCATGTTTTCACCATGCTCAGCCAGCTACTTTGTTTTAAATTTTAACTATTTGATTCCAAACTTCCAAACCACCTTTCTGTTTATCTTTAGATAGCATCTTTACCAACTGTCTCAACACCTTTTTCAAGCTCTAATTTATCTCATACTCTACTCATTCTCACCAGATTACTTTCCCTCATACTCCAATGAGAAAGTTAATGCCATGAGGCATGTTTTCTCTGAAATTTCTGCCCTCCTGCCTGAAAACATGTGTGTGTTTATATCCACCCTTCCTCAACTTGTCCAGGTTCAAGGTCAAGGGTTCCTTTATCTCATCCCTCCCTACCTCTGTCAGATTTGTTTGATTATCTCTCTCTTTCTCTCCTTTTAGCTTATAAATACAATTCATTATTATTATTATTATGTTTTTGCCACAGGGTGTGTATGCTCACCAGAGAGTAGAAATAGAGAAAGAGAGAGAGAGAAATTGATAAATTACCTCCCCGGGGGTGGGGAGGAGGATGGCCACACCACAATCTCTTCTCCTTCTCCTCCATTCTCCTCTCGGAAGTTTGGGCACACACACACACGCACCCAGTCTGATTTTCACGCTACCAGGTCTGGGACTCAAAGCGCAGTGCAGCCACCTTAGCGACCCTGCTACCTGCTGGTCCCTGCAATGAAGTTTTCGCTATCATAAAACATGCTCATCTTATTTTGAACTTACCTCTTGGTACTCCTTTCATTGCTCTTCTTTTTTCCTCATTGAAATTCTTCAAAGAGCGGTCTACAATTCAGCTTCTTCTTTCTTCAACAGTAACTCACTTTCGACCCACTGCTCTTCAGCTTCAGTCTTCATAACTCTGCAAAATATCACCACTGTCTTACTAAAAGCCAAACCCAGCGAACATGTTATTCCTGTGTAAAACCATTTCACATGAACGAAGGCTACAAACAAAATTCGAACATTTCAAGATAAGAAAGACAAGGCTGGATCCCACATGACCAACTGTAATTCAAATCCTAGCCCCAGCAGTTTGAAAAATATGCCATGTATAGGGACCAGCAGTTAGCATAATGGCTATGTCGCTGGACTCCCATGTAGTCGACAGGGATTCAAGTCCTGGACCCAGTGGCTTAAACTCACGCTGGGCAC
>NW_006203479.1:1082209-1098835 GCF_000334495.1 Tupaia belangeri chinensis | reverse complement strand
CAGTCAGTCACTTGGGAATCCAGAGTCCTTAGCCACCACGCCACCTGCTGGCCCCTCTAACTCTCTTTTGAACCCTCCAGCCATCACAGATTAATTCTCCTATTTCAGTGTTTGCAGAATGACTGAACTGAGATACCACTCTGCACTGAAGCCATCTCTTCCATTGCACCTTCTGCCTCTGGGAGGAGTCGTTTCTCACTTCCCAGGAGCAGCAGGAGCAGGCTGTGTTTCCCCTTCTCCTGACTCCCCACTGCTCCTATCCCATCACCACAGCATTACCCTATGTAAGAATCATGGTACCACCGTGGCTAAAACGGAAAGCTTTGGAACCACGCTACTTGAATTTAAATACCAACTCGGATACTTTCGAGCTGTGTAACTTCAAGCAAGTGATCCTCAAGAGTTATGCACTGGTGGTAAGGACTCATTCAGACACCCAGACAGTACCTGTACTTCCTCCATGGTCAAGGCCTTCCTTCCCACTCAGTCACAGTGCTAACCCTGCTCGGCCCAGCCCTGCTCTTCTTCAAAATTTGCGACTCCAAACCTCCAATTCTTTATCCCTTCTCAAAAAATTGTTATCAACATAAAATAATTGCACATATTTATGCAATATTTTCAGTATAAGGAATAATGATTAAATCAGTGTAAACAGCATTATGTTTCATCTCAGTCATTTATTACTTCGTGTTAAGAGCATTCAAAATCCTCCATTTTAGCCACTCTGAGTTACACAATAAATTGTTACTAACTGTAGCTATTCTACTGTAGTTTATGACACTAGAACTTGTTTCTCTTACCTAGCTGCAACTCTGTTTTTGTTAACAACTTTCTATTCCCCCTCCACCCTACCCTTTCTAGCCTCAGCCAGTCGGTCTGCTACTCTCTACTTTTTTTTTTTTTTAATGTGTGTTTTTTAGGGAGAGACTTGTATTGTAGGGCATGTGCACTCGCTGGAGAGACACACAGAGAGAAAGCAAAAAATTACCTCCCAAGGGGAGATGATCACACTGCAGTCCCTTTTCCATTCTTTTCTTGGGATTTTGGCACACATGCACACACGCCCGGTGAGTTTCAAGCTGCCAGACCTGGGACTCAAACCACTGTCTGGCCAGGTCCAGCACCTTAACCACTACGCCGTCTGCAGGCCCCTGCTACTCTCTACTCCCACAAGGGCGTCCTTTTCCAAGTCGATCTCTTTATACCCACTACTTCTCTTGCACAGTAAGAATCCAGTCCTTTGCTCTTACTCTTTTCTTGTCTTTGTGACCCTTTCTAGCCTCTTATCCGTCCCCACATGATATTCTTGAACATAAAGCATATCGTTCTACCAGCCACATTAATCTCTTAAATTGTTTCATGTTTTCACCATGCTCAGCCAGCTACTTTGTTTTAAATTTTAACTATTTGATTCCAAACTTCCAAACCACCTTTCTGTTTATCTTTAGATAGCATCTTTACCAACTGTCTCAACACCTTTTTCAAGCTCTAATTTATCTCATACTCTACTCATTCTCACCAGATTACTTTCCCTCATACTCCAATGAGAAAGTTAATGCCATGAGGCATGTTTTCTCTGAAATTTCTGCCCTCCTGCCTGAAAACATGTGTGTGTTTATATCCACCCTTCCTCAACTTGTCCAGGTTCAAGGTCAAGGGTTCCTTTATCTCATCCCTCCCTACCTCTGTCAGATTTGTTTGATTATCTCTCTCTTTCTCTCCTTTTAGCTTATAAATACAATTCATTATTATTATTATTATGTTTTTGCCACAGGGTGTGTATGCTCACCAGAGAGTAGAAATAGAGAAAGAGAGAGAGAGAAATTGATAAATTACCTCCCCGGGGGTGGGGAGGAGGATGGCCACACCACAATCTCTTCTCCTTCTCCTCCATTCTCCTCTCGGAAGTTTGGGCACACACACACACGCACCCAGTCTGATTTTCACGCTACCAGGTCTGGGACTCAAAGCGCAGTGCAGCCACCTTAGCGACCCTGCTACCTGCTGGTCCCTGCAATGAAGTTTTCGCTATCATAAAACATGCTCATCTTATTTTGAACTTACCTCTTGGTACTCCTTTCATTGCTCTTCTTTTTTCCTCATTGAAATTCTTCAAAGAGCGGTCTACAATTCAGCTTCTTCTTTCTTCAACAGTAACTCACTTTCGACCCACTGCTCTTCAGCTTCAGTCTTCATAACTCTGCAAAATATCACCACTGTCTTACTAAAAGCCAAACCCAGCGAACATGTTATTCCTGTGTAAAACCATTTCACATGAACGAAGGCTACAAACAAAATTCGAACATTTCAAGATAAGAAAGACAAGGCTGGATCCCACATGACCAACTGTAATTCAAATCCTAGCCCCAGCAGTTTGAAAAATATGCCATGTATAGGGACCAGCAGTTAGCATAATGGCTATGTCGCTGGACTCCCATGTAGTCGACAGGGATTCAAGTCCTGGACCCAGTGGCTTAAACTCACGCTGGGCACGTGTGCGTGCGTGCCCAAGATCCCGAGAGGAGAATGGAGGAGAAGGGATTGTGGCGTGGCCATCCCCCCGGGGGGTTATTTCTTGCTTTCTGTCTCTCTGTCTCTCTCTGTCTTTCTGGTCAGCACACATACTCTATGGCAAAAAGAAAATCTCTCCGGAAAAAAGGAAAAACATGCCGTGTGTGTGTGTGTGTGTGTGTGTGTGTGTGCGCGCCACAATTCCTGACGGGATGGAGAATAAAGGAGAAAGGACTGTGGCATGACCATGTCCCACTGGGGGCAGGGGGTACTTTCTCTCTCTCTCTCTCTCTCTAGTGAGTACACTCACTTTTGACAATTATTAAAAAAAAGAAAGATAACAAAGACAGTTGATGGATGGCACTGGGTGTTGTCTGGCTCCCCTTCATTCTAATATTTTTATTTCAAAGGCTCGAGAAGCCCCCAAGCCAAGCTCTCAGGTTGCTCTAAGCCTCCTTTCTGGAGAGCGACAGCACTCCTGCTTGGCTGCTGTAGCAGAGAAGTATCACAAGGCCTGGCCTTGTTGGAAAAGCATGAGTCCTCGTGGTGGAAACTCATTTATTCCATCTTCAGCCAAGCACAGAGTGACCACTGGGGCTTAGCTAATCATAAAGTAAATCCTTAGGATCCTCATGCCTAGAAGTTTCCAAACAGTTGCACATTCAAGGGTTTCGTTAAAGAAGGGGCATGTATTTCTCTGCAGTTATTTATTTTGCAGTTAATAAAGTAAATTGAATCTTTCTGTAATGTTATTTTGAGAATTCAGTTTTAATTTAGTCATGCCTCTATTGAGCCAATGTTTACTAAACAAATACTTGCGTGCCTAGGACTGTGGAGATAAGAGAATACCATTTATAGCGTAGTTATCAACACCACAGACTTAGCAATTTGGATTATGGGGCTGCTTTTTCAAAACTCTGTACTTAATTTCTCCACATATACTTGGCTATTCATCCTACTTGGTCTTCTCAAACAAACAGCACAAAAGTATTTTTAAATTATTTTACTTATTTATTTATTTATTTATTTTTTAGGTTTTTTTTGTGTGTGTGTGTGTGTGTGATAGGGCTTGCTGGAGAGACAGAGAGAAGGAAAGTGAGAAATCGCCCCTCCCCCCCCGGGAGCAAGGTCACACTGTGATCCCTTCTCCTCCATTTCTCTCTTGAGATTTTGGGCATGTGTGCACATACCCTAATCCCCACCACCATGGTGGGATTTTCAAGCTGCTTGGTCTGGGGCTTGAACCGTGGCTGACCATGTGAGAGTCTAGTGCCCTAACTACCATGCCACTTGTGAACCCTATTTTTAAATTATTTTCAAGCAGTTGGTTTTTTAAGCTGTTAATATTTTATTTTAACATATTAATTTAAAGTTTTTACTCTGGAATCATTTGAAAAGCAAAATAAAAGTACAGTAGGCGTATACCATTGCTATAATTACATTCCTTTTTTAAAGAAAAAAAAAAAGACATGAAATATGAACTTGGTAACAAATACAAACTGAACTTTTTAAGAAAACAAAAGTATCCACTAGAATATTAACCTTATTTCACTTTCATTTACCTGTTTTTCCCCCCTCAAGCTTGTACTTTATTCCCAGGATTGTAAAAGCCTAACCTAGTGAAAGGAGCCAAAAATGGCATTTCTAGTGAAAAGGCAGTAAAACTGGGAAAGGAAATTCTATAGCTCATCTATCAATTATTTATTCAGTAAACAATAAAGGAGTAGAAAAGCTGCCAGGGCTATGTTAGTAAAAGATTAGGTCACAGAGAACTAAAGACTTGGAAAATTACAAAACCCAAAATGGGTGTCACTCATTACCATCACAGAGGTGACTTTCAAAAGTCAGTGAATTATTAATTGGTGTCATTAAGTTCATTGTGCCCACATTTGACAGCAGAATCTAAGAGGAATCATGAACATTTTTTAAAAAACAAAAGTTAATAACCTTTTGTAGCACTCCTTTGCCTTGGGACTCAATAACTCCATTACCAAAGAAACTATCCCAAGGGAATATTTTCAGTGCTTTTTAAACATTTATTTTTATTTATTTATTTATTTGTTTGTTTGTTTTACGTTTTTGCCATAGGGCATGTGCGTTCACCACAGAGAGAGAGAGACAGAAAAAGTGAGAAATCACGCCCCAGGGGGAATGGCCATGCTGTAATCCCTTCTCCTCCACTCTCCTCCTGGCATTTTGGACACATGTGCACATGTGCCCAGAATGATTTTCAAGCTTCCAGGTCCAGGACTAGAACTATGGTTGGTCATGTGAGAATCTAGTACCTTAACCACCAAGCCACCTGCTAGCCCCTTCAATACCCTTTCAATGATTAGATATGCAGTCTAAAATAAAATATCGTGATTGTTTTAGTTAAGTGAAAAACTCCATTAGAAAGTTTTTCTCTCATTGTTTTTGTTTTTAAATAAACATGTTGTTTATTTCCCTTATCAACCTTATTTCCATTTTGTATAAGAGTCTGTAGAAGAGCAGATTAAGACCCCTCCGTGGTTGTTCCCACCCATTCAGTGGCCTGAGCAGCGGGGGCTGCAGACCAGTCTTTGGTGGAGGCTGGGCCCTCCAGTTTTCAGTAGAGAGCTGCTGGGTGGGCACGGAGGGTACCTGCACGTCTTCAGACCAGTCTGCGACCTCAGGCTGAGCAGCAGTAAACTCAGGAGCTAAAGCCGTCCATGCACCCTGACATTCTTCCTTGGTCACAGCCTTTTCAGCTGTGACCTGTTCCCCCTTTTCAATCGCTCAGGATCTCTGTAGAAGCAGAGATCAGGCCTGACTTCCCATGGGTGTTCTCGGGAGATGGTGCCATGCATGCACAGAAATTTCCTGGCCAGCATCCACAACATCGGACCCACTGAGTGAGCTTCCTCATTGCATGGAAGGGCAATGTCCACATGGCGCAGAGGAGAATCCGTATTGCACAGAGCAAGGGTAGGTACATTAACATAAGATACCTCTGTCAGATGGTGGCGCTGGGATCAGTCACCACCAGAAGACGTGGCTCCCAGAAGGCTGCCTGGACCTGGTTAGTGAAGATTCCAGGAGTGAAGCGACAGCAATAGGAGTGGCTCTGGTGGCAGCAGCAAACCTCAGCACAGCCCTCTGTCCAGTGTTCCTGGAAGATACGACACTGATGTCAGCAGGATGGCCAATGGCAACAATGGCACAGCTGCCAGCAGAAGCTTCTCCCAGGTCCTCTTCAGATGTAGGATGGAAATGCCATCACTTTTCCTTCTGTAGATGTACGTTCCACTTGGAAGTCAAGGTTGGTGCTGCCTTCTGCAAGGAATTTGAGGACGTCCTCCTCCTTCACCTGCAGGACATTAAGGGCACCGGACATTGTGGAAGTTTCCCTGTAAGTTACGAGGGGAACCCACACAGCGCCGTATGGACCCTTGTGCACATAGCGTGGAAAGATCAGCTCATTGTTTTTATTATATTAATAACAGAAACTCTGATCTCTGCCATGAACTATATGTAACTAAAATGCACTTGAAAAGTATTTCTGTGACTGCAGTCTTATAAAGTAGTGGACACAGGATCAGTATATTCAGTCAAGTTCTTCGCTTTGGTGAGTCTCATGGTGACATATATCAGGCTGTATGCAGTGCAGACAAAGTAGATTCTTTTCAAGTCAACCAACTAGCTCTCTTTTCACAAAGCTGGACAAGAAAGGGGTTCCAGCACATTCTCAGTAGTCATTGGCTTCTTCCACCAGAGTTCTGAAAGTAGAGACTAATACAATCTTGTTTACAAATAGTTGTTTGTTTGTTTGTTTTCTGGAGAGGTATTTGCTATAGGGCACGTGGGCTAGCCAAAAATACAGAGAGACAGAAAGTGAGAAATCACCCCTCAGAGGGGATGGTCACGCTGCAATCCTTCCTCCTCCATTCTCCTCTCGGGATCTTGGGCATGCATGCACACGCACCTGGCGTGACTCTAAGCCACTGGGTCCAGGACTCGAACCACGGTCTACTACATGGGAATCCAGTGACATAGCCATTACGCCAACTGCTGGTCCCTAAATATAGTTTTTAACTGATGCTATGTGTAGTGATGTGGGGTGATTGTAGATGGATAATGTTTGTTTTCAAGCTGTATTGAGATGAAAGGAAATCAGAAAACCCTGTCTGGGACACATTGTTTGTAGACAGATTACTACTTCATTTTAGTCTGCTTGAAAATATAGGTCCTAATCTATCCTTCTCTTTACCACATTTCCCCGACCATGTTGCAAATACTTTAGTACAACCATACCCAGTTCCTAATCTCTAATGTTACTTCCTATGCAGAAATAAAAATACACCTTTTTCCCCAAAAAAAAGTGAATAGGAGTAAATAAGTATACCAATTATCCACAGGAACAATGATTACAAAATGTATTTTAGGCCTGGCCCTTAGTATGGTGGTTGGGCACTGTACACTGGGAGCCAGATCTCACATGGCTGATCATGGTTTGAATTCTGGGCCCTGTGGCTTGCAAATCCCCCCAGGTATGTGTGCATGTGTACCCAACATGCCCAATCCTGACAGGAGGAAGTAGGGAGAATGGATTTCAGCATGACCACACTACCCCATTAGAGGGTGCTCTCTCTCCTCCCCTTCCTCTCTCGTTGATGTACAGACCTATGACAATAAGAAAAAATTTAGGGCCAGCCTATGCATGGTGGTTAAGACACTGGACCCCATATGGCTACCTGTGCGGTTCGAATTCCTGGATCCAGCAGCTTGAGAAACACACTGGGAGCATGTGCTCACGTGCCTAAAATCCCGAATGGAGGGAGAAGTGGAGAGAGATTGTGGTGTGACCATTCCCTGTGGGGGGGTGCGTTCTCACTCTCTCTGTCTCTGTCTCTATGTCTCTTTCGGTTTCGGATGAGTGCACAGGCCCTCTAGCAACTTTTTTTTTTTTTAATTTAGAAATAGAAACCTGGCTGTTGAATTGGTAATACAACTATGCCCCCAATAGTTCTCTTAATTCCTATTTATACAGATAGGCAATAAAATTCAGCTTTATTATATGCATATGAGCTGACATTTTAAAATTAAATTCTTTATGGAAACGTAGAAGGTGTATGCTCCAGAGAGAACGAACACGTGATATTAAGCAAGTGGCTGAACTTCTCAGACTCTCTTCCTAAAAGCAGAAAGTCGTGCCTGTTCTTCATGGGGCTGTAAGGAAGGTAACAGGAACTGACATTTGCAAACCCAAATTCTAAGATGTACATAGCACATAACATTGCCAGTACTGCCTACCTCTTTTCAGTTGGTTATGTAAAGGCAAGAAAAAAAAAAAAACTCCAAGTCTGCAAACCAATCACAGAAATTTTTATTTGAAAATTATGTGGTTTAGTGCCAATTTAAGATCTCAAAAAAATGTAAACTACAAATTTAAATTCTGGCTTAAATCAATAAAGTTTCCTGAAGCCCATAACTTACTGAGCATCTATTAAATGCTAAGAAGCTCTATTCTAGGCTGTCCTCAAGGAACTTACAGCCTTGTTGGGTAAATGAGATATTGAAAATCTCAAAGGGGACAGGAGTCTGAGCAACTAGATTCATAAATTAAAAATTCTCATGTTGGCTCTCATGAAAAGATTAAATAAAGCCTCTGGTTAATGGGCCTGCAGATGGGGCAGAATGATCTTCATGTTTTCAATGTTGGCAGCAAAGCTTGTGTTGCTTAAGTTATCCTCTCAGAAGTTAGACACTGTTTAAATATATTCAGCTCATAAATTGACAAATTTAGTTGCGAGAAGTTACATTCTGCTTAATATATTTACAAGTGAAATGTCTATCCTACTAACCATGCTTTGCATTAGAGTAACTGAAATTTATTCATAATATAAGAAAAAAAAAGAAAGAAATTCTTGGAACCAGCAGTTAGCATAATGGCTATGTCGCTGGACTCCCACGTAATCGACCGCGGTTCGCATCCTGGACCCTGTGGCTTAGAACTCACGCCGGGCACGTGTGCGTGCGTGCCCAAGATCCCGAGAGGAGAATGGAGGAGAAGGGATTGCGGCGTGACCATCCCCCCTGGGGGGTGATTTCTTACTTTCTGTCTCTCTGTCTCTCTCTGTCCGGCAAGCGCACGCGCCCTATAGCGAAAACCTCTCAAAAAAAAAAAAAAGAAAGAAATTCTTTTGCATTTACTTACTAGCATTTCGGATTATACTTGAATGGCCATCTCACCAGGAGACACTGTCAAGAAGTATGAATAATGACAAATAAATGAGGCAAAAAGCCCACAACATGATAATAAAACTGTATTAGAATTTCTGTTTTCACTCTGTTGGTATTATTGCTTATTTGATTCTTTGCAAACTACGGCAAGATTTATAACGACCAAGCAGTCGATATGACTCTTGCAATTAACCTGAAAATTTACATTTCTCTCAGACACAATTAGCCTCTGAACATTAAGCAAATTACATCTATTTTAATTTTGAGGCTGAAATATGGCAGTAGATAAATGTATGTGAAACTCCAGTGTTAGTTAACACAGAGAAATCTTAGCTGAGGCCTTCAAATGGTGAATCTTGTAAAAGTGGCAATACTTACCACATACTAGATTTTATGTTCATATCTGGGTAAAATGTTTCATTACATAAAACAGTTCACCTGGGTTATACTACTTTTCAACACTAATAAAACTCGCGAATGCTAGAGAGTAAGAATCATAAGATCTAATGATATTTTTACTCTCTCTATGTGCCTGTCCCTCCCCTTCACTCCTCTTTTTCTTTAAAGGTTGTAGTTTGGAGCAGTGACAAGGTTCGATAAGGATGACACATCTAGGGTGATGATCTGGGGGTTTACGGTGGAAGAGCTTTTGCTTGCATTAATAAGCAGTTCAGTTGTGGTCAAATCATGTAGCGTCAAGTCACTTAACAGTCTTCTTTTCGGACATAGGTTAACTTCAGTGTGTTGAAGGCAAAGTAAAAACTTGCCTATCTGCTCCACTATTGAGAAATTTCACAATGACAACTTCATAATAACTTGGCTTTATAGATTTAAATTGCATGCCCTGGAATATTAGAGTTGAGAAACTTTGTCATACCCTGAAGAAATTTCAGGCACGACTTTATGAAGTCATAAAGTGATCTGATGGTCACAGACGGTAGTACCTTTTGAAAAGAAGAAAAATCGGAATGTCTTTATTGCAAAGAGATGTAACATATTGCTTTAAAGTTTCTGATGAGGTATGGCTCCCTCGCTAGAAAGGGGGATGGGAACCAAAGGAGGTTGACAGTTGGCTGATGTGTCCGTCGAGCTACTAAATCATTGCATTCATGCGAAGACCTCCTATGTGCTCCCATTAAATCCCATTCAGCTCCTGAGGTAATATATGTACTGTAGCCCACGCCGGGGTTATCGCTGCATCCCCCTGTTAAATTCTCACCAACTCGGAGTCCTCTTAAAGTTTCATATGTAGCATGGCTAGGACCTCAAAAAGCAAACTGCTAAAAAAAATGTGGAAGATGTTTACCATGTGAATTATACTATATATTTACATAAAATCGAATTTTAAAATATGCTCCAAACTCATAATAGTAGTTACCTCTGGGAGTATTCAAGGATGATAGGACTGAGGTTGTTTGTCAAAGGGGACTTTGACTTCATTTGTTAAATGTTGTGTGTTCTGTTTTGTTTTGTTTTTAAAGTCATGAAGTCTCTATGGATTTGGGAAGAGAGTTAGGCATTGTAGTATACACGGAACTTTTTTGTATTCTTTGAAATATAGTTGAATATTATAGTATAGGAGTGACAGAGAAGGAGTTAAATGTCCAGGCTCTGAAAAAAGACTGCCTGGATTTAAATATGCCCCTTACTACAGGGTCAGGGACAAGTCATTTAACCATCCAGAGCCTCAATTCCTAATCTGTAAAATGATGTTAAAAATAAATAATACTTACCTACTGGCTTCTTGTGAGAAGTAAGTAGGATGACACTGCCTGGGGAAAAAAAAATAATGAAAAAAACGTATAAAGAGCAATTAATTTTTTAATATCTCAAAAAATTTTCCAGAGGATTACTAGTCTTTTTTTTAATTAAAAGAATTCATAACATAGATTCATAACTCGAAAAGTACAGATGCAATGCCTACATGACAATTAGAAACATGCTTAACCACCGAAGGAGACTACAGAACTGAAACCTTGTTAAAATTATTTCCGTATTTCAAGTACGAGAAGACCACTTCCTTCCAAGTCACTATCCTCGCCTGGGTTATTCTCTAGGACTCTCAGTAATTTAACTGTCGGATCTTTTCATCCTTCATTGGATTCTACCCTACGCAGCACGACGCAGATAGTTTGGACACACACACAGCCAAGCATGCGTTTCTTCTTTTGGCGACAGCGGCTTTAGTATTAACTGAAAGGCAGGGCGGATAATGTGACATGCGCTTTACTTCGGGCAGACTTGTTAATATCAGCTCTGAATTTTTCATGATGGCTTCGGTAACCTGTAGCCTGCAGTCGAAGCTCTGGGGGTTTCCACCACAAAGAGGTGGATCAGCTGAGCTCTCACTTCCCATCTGGCACTGGGTGACAGGGACAGTCGGGGGGGGGCTGCAGGAAACCTGAAGAAGAAGAAAGCTGATGTGGGACACCCATTGTAGTGCATAAAAGGCTGAACATGTGCTGTTGTGTGGATGGATCTTTGAGACACTTGTTTATCACTGGCTTCAGAATATACTTCGCCAGTGTGTTTGACTTCACAGTCACGAGAACAGCTGCCGCTCGTGTAAGTAATACCCTCGTACACAGTGGCACCCTGATTTGCCAAAGCAGATTCAGGGCTGTCTTTAGTGGCTGGGGGATGTCGCCTGGCATGCTTGCTCTCCACCCGCCCAGGAGGCGCACACGTGCAGGCGCACACGCAGACACGCACCGCAGAGAGCCGGAGCTCTTTGAAATCGTAAACCATTTACGCTGCTGCCCAGAGGTAACCGAGAGAGCCCCAGGTTCTCAAAGAGCTTTAGACGAAATCTGAAAGTCAAAAAGAGAACATGTGGGGGAGAAGGAGGCTTATTCTATGTGAAAAGTCAAGAGTGGTACAATCGTTTAAAAAGAGGACAAAATCTGAGCATTTATCTTTTTTAATCTTCTGCTCCTTTTAAAAATTTATTTTATTATTATTTTTTTTATGGAAATATATAATTGCCCTCTTACTTGTGAGAAGGGGAGTTGCTGTATGCTTGGCTTTATTTTGGATAGCTGTAACAATTGACATTTGCTCTCTACACACCCAAGCTTGACCTGCAGTCCTGTTGGACAAGCACACCACGAAGACCTTCTTTTAACTGCAGTATTTTCCTGTCACACCCTTTGTTTCTGTTCTATTCAAGAAAGAAGTAAATAATGCTCAGATTGTACTTGGAAAAATAATTTTGTAGCCTGCAACACTTTAGACCTGAATGAGAAACAATGAATAAGAATGAAATACATATATGTACACTGATACTATGATTTTTAAATAATTCTTACCAGAGGAAAGAAGCAAAACAACTTTTTAAACTAATTCTTTTGTTTGTTTGTTTTTTTCATTTTCCCAGAGGACACCTACATTCTCCAGAGAGAGAGAGAGGGAAAAAGAGAGAAAAAGTAAGAAAGCACCTTCCATGAGGAATGGTCATGCCACAATCCCTTCTCCTCCATCTCTCCTTTTGGGATTTGGGGCAGAGACACGTGCCTGGCATATTTGTTAAGTGGCCAGGTCCAGACTTGAACCACATAATTGGCTGCACATAGGAGAATGTGCTTTCTTGGCTTCTAGAAGAAAGAGGATAACAATTAGACATTTTTATTCTATTGGGCCAGCCCTGTGGCCTATTGGTTAAGGGTGCCCGATCCCACATAACCGACCACAGTTGGAATTCCAGACTTGGTGGCTTGGAAAACATGGCAGGAACATGTGCAAGCATGTCCCAGATCACAGGAGTGTGGACATGGGGGAGAAGGGACTGCAGTATGGCCACCCCACTGGGGGGGAGTGCTTTTTCTCTCTTTCTTCCTCTTTCTCTCTCTGATGAGCACATGTGCCTTCTGGCAATTAAAAAAATTTTTTTTAATATATTTTTATTCTATCTTTAACTAGTAGAAATTAATAATTTTCCTTTAATCCTGAGTTTTGGCTCAGAAATATTAAAAGATGGATAAATGAATGTTGTCTTCAACCTAAAATGGTCATCACTTTATTTGAAAATATTCACATGCAGATTTCCAAACACATGAGGGATCTTTAAAAAAATTAATGAAAAATCATTTGCTGACAAACCTATGAGACAAACCTCTGCATGGATTTCAATTTTTTGTTGTAGCAAAATGCACTCATACTTTGATTCTGTTTTCCATCAACTTTTTGAAGTACCCTCAAATACATATTTTCACTGTTACTTTTCCTGAATTTTATTTCACACATTCATTCAATGAACGTTTTCAGAGGTCAACTGTGTGTCAGATATTATTCTAAATACTGGGTATGTACAATAAGGAGTACGCAGAAAAATTCCATGACCTCATGGGGTTTACTTTCCAGCCAGAGAAGAAACAATAAAAAAAAATTACCTAAGATAATATTAGTGACAAAAGCTATATAGAAAAGGAGAAAAAAGGAATAGAGGATGATTGGCAGGGGAAGTTACTATGAATAACATGACCTGGGAAACCCCTCAGAGGCAATGACACCAGAGAGGAGATATGATTGATGGGAGAGCAGAAGGCACGTGACAGTCGAGGAAGAAAACACCCAGCAGAAGAAAGAGCAGGTGTGAGCTCCCTAAGGAAGCTCCATCTTGACTGGGCCCCGAGTAGAGTTCATAACTTCTTATGAAATAGGTTAAACTGGTATCTGTGGCTGAAATCTCATATTCTGATGACCTCTGCTCAAAAGAAGGTTCTACATAAGTTGGACTTTGAAAAACCTCAGATGTTATTGTTCAGATATAATTTTCCCAAATCACATAGCATATTCACTTAGTGTTTCATAGTGTGGTTTTCTAAGCATATGGAGGATTGAAGATGACACATTTAGTTTCCACATGAAAAGTATACTTTCTTGGTCCTTATTGTCTACCTGATGTGTTATCTTTGATAAATAACTACTCCCAAACTTAGTGCCTTAGAACATGAATTTTATTTTGCTCATGATTTTGCATCAGGAATTCTGGAAGGGGTTAGCTGGATGGTTCTCAATGGTGGCTGTCATCGTCACGGTCACCAAGGCTCCCTGGCTGGATGTCTGAGTCACTCGTGCTCACAGCCAGCACTTGGTGGCTTAATGGACGTGTACTGATCAGTACTGCTAGAAGCCACAACCAATCACGAGTTCAGAACCCCAGTCAGGTTGGGACCCCGAATCAACCTAAAACACACTGGGTCGAGGTGCATCCCAGATCCTGACCAGCTAGGGAACTGGGAGAAGGCGATCCCAATTTAAAGAGACCCTCTCAAGAGTGATTATCTCTCTATCTCTCTCATCCTTTCTTACCCTTGGTGCTGAGTGTCACCTGGAAGCTTGATCAGTAAGAGCGCCTACCATGGCGTCCTCAGCATGCTCCAGGCTTCCTTGCAGCGTGGAAGTCTAGGGATGGCTAGACTTCTCACCTGGCACCTTACAGTCCCTAAGGAAAGAGCTGCCTGAGACTTCACACAGTGCCACATAGGCGGCATTTTATTGGGATTACGTGAGCACTAATTATTGGGATTAATTAATCACCTCATTAGTTAAGTGACTAAGTAATCTAAGGCCACACAGATTCAAGAGGAAGGGAAAAGTGGCCACTTTCTTTTTCTTAATTTCTTAAATTTATTTCTCTCATGAGACAGAGTCACAAGAGATAACACAAGAGAGGATAATGAGAAAGAGAGTCACTCTCGACAGGACATCGTTAAATTGGGAAGCTCTGGGGCCAGCAGGTGGCATAGTGGTCAAGGAGCTGGACTCCCATGTGGCTGACTGTGGTTTGAGTCCCAGACCCAGTGGCTTGAAACTCACGCCGGGTACGTGTGCATGTGTGCTCAAAATCCCAAGAGGAGAATGGATGAGATGGGATTGCTGAGGCCATCCTCCCTGGGATGTGATTTCTCACTTGCAGTCTCTCTGTCTCTCTGAAGAGCACATGCGCCCTATAGTAAAAAGCTTTAAAAAAAATCTGGGATCCCCTTCCCCCAGTGTTCTCCCTAGTCAGGAACTGGGATGCATGTAGAAGCAGTATTTCAAGTCAACCCAAGGTTCCAAATTGAATGAGGATCTGAACCTATGGCCAGCCACATGGCTTTTAGCAAAGCCAATCAATACACTTTCACCAAGACACTGAGCTGGGCCAAAGTGACCACTTCTTAATGCAATAATTGCAAAAGATTATTGGACATATTTTAAAACTGCCACACTGCTCTGTGTTTGATAGAAGTACACAGATTATCTGAGAAATGACATGGAATTTCTTCATCTTTACCACGCGTTCTATCAATAGAAGACCACTTAAGTCAACGCAGTGGGCAAAGCACCTCTAGTTCCTTGCAGTGGCTGTGGCAGATGCAATTTCCCAAAGCAGCCATCATGGTATTTCTGGTGCCACATGCTCTTTCAGATTAGGCCACTTCCCTACCAAGAAATCTCTTTCTTTTGTGCTTGAAATTGGACAGTCCTTTAGGATACCTTGGCAAACAAAATGCAGCAAAAGTGACACTGAGTGACTTTCAGAGCTGGTTCATAAAAGGTGACATGGCTTCTACCAAAATTTCTCTCTTAAGAATGCTCGCCTTTGGAACCCAGCGAGTGGTGAGGAGGCCCAAAGCATAAGCAGAGGTATGCCCAAGTGTTCCCACTGACAGCCTCAGCTAAGGTCTCAGCTGACCCGCAGCAGCAACTGCAGGCCTTCAGGTGACTCTGGCCCGGACTCTGAGCCACCCCAGATGATGCCAAGGGCAGCAGACACAAGCTCTCTCCTGCCAAGATTCTCTCCAGTTGGGACTCATGAATAAATTAATACTCTTGTTGTTTTAAGCCACTAAATTTTGAGATTATTTGTTGTACAGTAATAAATAACCCACATGAGTGGTGGTTGTCTCTCCTACTAGACGATGTTGCATTTGAAACAAGGAAAAAAAAAATTTGCCAATTAATCTTAATCTGTGCTGAAGAATAAAACAGAAATGCATTTCAAATATTTCTTGGAGTTGACAGAAATACAGGCAGATGAGAATGGATATAAATTGATAGGTCCCAGGCTCATCTCAATTACTAAAACAATCCTGAGTGATGAATTTAGTAGTTCCAAAGTTCTGGACACAAACAAGAGCATTTTTCAGCAGATTAATCAGAAGCATAATGCGATCTACAAGGTTAAGCCTAAAGCAAGTTCTCCTGAAGGAACGTGCGTAAGTGAAGCAGTTGCAGATAAGCTGGCCATGCATTTACTCATTCGGTAAACATGTGTCAAGTTTTATTATGTTCCAGGATCTGTTCTAGGTAAACAAGCACATATCATGCAGTTTATAACCTGGAAAATGAGTAGAGGCAAATAATGAACAAATATGTAAATAAAATATCAATTGGCGATAAATGGAAAACACCCGAGGAAGAAAATAGGGAGCATAGGAGAGAGGGGTGTTGCTAACAAGCATGGGTTGGACAGGGCAAGCTTCACTGAGATGGTGAGATTTGAACAAAAACCAGGCAGGCCAGGTATGTGTCCTGAGACTCTCTGAGGACAGCAGGCACACGTGTGCTTGTGACCTAAGGCTGTCTGAGGCTGAGGAGGGATCTATCCTGTTGAGGGTACCTGTTTGTCTCTCTCAATCATGGAATAAATAAATAAATAAATAGAGTAAAATAATAATAATAATTGGGCAAATGAAAACAGTGACTTGGTCAGATAATAACAGTGGAGTGGTAAGAAGTGATTCATAAAGCTTTCTTTGAGCCAGCAAGGTAGTTCAGAAGTTAAGGTGACTAGATCCCACTTGGTCAACTGTGTGGCTCAAGTCCTGGACCTGGTGGCTTGGAAAACACACCATGACTCTGTGTGTGCATGCCCAGAATCTTTTTTTTTTTTTTTTTTGGAGTTTTTTGTTTTGGGCCAATTGGGTC
>NW_006203479.1:1079772-1082083 GCF_000334495.1 Tupaia belangeri chinensis | reverse complement strand
CCCCCCGTGCCCGGGCCTGGAACCACAGTCGGCTACATGGGAGTCCAGTGACATAGCCATTACGCTAACTGCTGGTCCCTGCCCAGAATCTCGAAAGGAGAATGTAGGAGAAGGGATTGCAGTGTGGCTGTCCCTGCAGAGAGGGGTTGGTTTTTTTTTTTTTTTTGAGAGATTTTTCACTATAGGGCGCGTGCGCTCGCCAGACAGACAGAGAGAGACATAAAGACAGAAAGCGAGAAATCACCCCCCAGGGGGGATGGTCACGCCGCAATCTCTTCTCCTCCATTCTCCTCTCGGGATCTTGGGCACGCACGCACACGCGCCCGGCGTGAGTTTTAAGCCACCGGGTCTGGGATGCGAACCGCGGTCAACTACGTGGGAGGCCAGCGACATAGCCATTACGCTAACTGCTGGTTCCCCAGAGAGTGATTTTTCACTTTCCCTCTCTCTTTCTCTCCTTTTCTCTCTCTTGGGAGCACATACGCCCTATAGCAAAAACTTAAAAGAAAATGGCGATTCAATCAGGGTATTTTTTTTTTTTTTGAGAGATTTTTCACTATAGGGCGCGTGCGCTCGCCAGACAGACAGAGAGAGACATAGAGACAGAAAGCGAGAAATCACCCCCCAGGGGGGATGGTCACGCCGCAATCCCTTCTCCTCCATTCTCCTCTCGGGATCTTGGGCACGCACGCACACGCGCCCGGCGTGAGTTTTAAGCCACCGGGTCCGGGACACAAACCGCGGTCGACTACGTGGGAGTCCAGCGACATAGCCATTACGCTAACTGCTGGTTCCCTCAGGGTATATTTTGATGGAAGAAAACCAATAGGATTTACTGATGGACTGGACAGGATATAGGGTATGGGAGACAGGAGTCAAGAATGACTCCAGATTTTTAGGTGGAGCCACTAGGATAATGAAATCATTTGCTCAGATGATGAATACAGTGGGAAAAGATGACTTGGTGGGAAGATCAGAAATACATGTTAGGGTTGAAATGTCTACTAAACATCCGGTTAATGCGTGGTCTCCATAGCCTGGAGTTTAGTGGAAACATCAATTAGCAGTGTGGGAGGTTTTCAGTGTTTAAATGGTTCATCAAACTGAAAGTTCTTCATCAAGGAGTCTGATGCATTTTATGGGGATTGATGTAAACAGCCATAAAGAGCAGTCGGAGGCTCATCCTGCTCCATTATTTCACAGATTAGACACACCTAGAAAAATAATCCCTTATCCCCATGAAGGATTAAGAGATAATAAAACATACAAGTATTGATTTATTTTTGCATTGATAACTCCACAGAATAGCCTTCTTACAAAATGACACCTGTATCTAGTATTTTCTTTGCCTGGCTATATTCACAATTCAGTGTTGTGGAAACATTAAATGGTGTTACTTTGAGGAAAATCTCACTGGGCTATATCATTTGTTTCTCTGCCTGACTCTACTAATAAGGTGTGTCTCTCGAGAAATGCTATTATCTACTACAATGACAATGACATGCCTTGTAAAAAAGAAAGGAGAAAGAAGAAATTGCAAGTCATTGAAGCAAGCCAATGGATTTGCTTATTTGGATATCTGTACATAGAGCCCAGCAATCAGAAATACCATCAATTTGGCCTGATGCTTAGATCACTTCCAACTTGTACACACAAGTGCAAGTGCTGTCCTCAGAGACGCATGTCTACTCTAGATTCAACAGTGCAGCTAGGCAGATAACCTAAAATGCCCAATCTACTGAAGACACAAGGTTTAAAGTCCGTCCCTTTATGGCAGAACTTCAGCTTAGGAGTTCTGCATCCGCCCATGTTTACTGATGGTCAGAGACAGCATAGACCCGCCTCCTAACCACTTTCCCCGCAGAGAATGAGTTGCACACTGAAGGATGACAGTTTGAAACTCTGTGCAGCTAAGACATCATCATTTGTGTAATGTAAAGAATTGTTGCTGCCAATATATGTCCTCTATCATGTCCAAAAAGTGAGTCTGGGGAACCAGCAGTTAGCGTAATGGCTATGTCGCTGGACTCCCACATAGTCGACTGTGGTTTGCTTCCCGGACCCGGTGGCTTAAAACTCATGCCGGGTGCGTGTGCATGTGTGCCCAAGATCCCGAGAGGAGAATGGAGGAGAAGGGATTGCGGTGTGACCATCCCCCCTGGGGGGTGATTTCTTGCTTTCTGTCTTTATGTCTCTCTCTGTCTGGCGAGCGCACGCGTCCTATAGCAAAAAAAAAAAAAAAAAAAAAAAAAAAAAAACAAAAAACCACAAAAAAAGCGGGGGGGTGAGAAAAATAAATAAATCTTTTAAA